>NW_015389612.1:164419-172889 GCF_001527695.2 Protobothrops mucrosquamatus
AAGAAGAAGAAGAAGAAGAAGAAGAAGAAGAAGAAGAAGAAGAAGAAGAAGAAGAAGAAGAAGAAGAAGAAGAAGAAGAGTTGTTTTTACATGTTTTCTGTTCTCTCAGCTTAAGATAACATCAGATCCAAAAAAGGCAAACTTCATGATGTATATTCATTATCTTGTCACTGGCAAAATGGATCAAGTTCTTTCTGGGGAGATTTTTTTTTTAACCTCTGTTCCCGTCTCCCTTCCTGGTCAATAGAAGCTTCACGGGACCAGATTATTTGCAGGATCGCCTCTGTCAGACCTTCAAACACTCTGAATTCAGCCATGTTTTGGTAAAATGAGGACCCAGATTGTTGGGGGCAAGAGGCTGGCTCTGCAAACTGCTTAGAGAGGGCTGTAAAGCACTACGAAGCTGTATATAAGTCTAAGTGCCATTGCTATTGCTAATCTATCACCAAAGAAGAATAATCTTAACAACATGAGATTTTCATTAAATTTTGCCTTAGGATATCAGCTGAGGATCTGGCAATTTGGAAAGGTTTCCTGGCTCAGTTGAAAGACAATCATTCTGAAAATAGCAGTCCAAGCATTGGATAACGTCTATATTCTCAGTTAAAATTGCCCTAATCCTGCAACAGAATCATAAAGAGAGCAGAATCCTAATTCAGAATAAAATGGGGGTCCAACTCAACTCACGAACCAAAAGAGAAGAGGTAACTGAACGAAAAATAAAACACAGTTGGCAAATGCTATCCACTTCATCCTAGTTAAAAATCAGACCGATATGAGATTTCAAATCTCGTAAGAAAAAAAAAATACATACTTGGGAATCGGTCATTTGGTAGAGATCTTTGTAGCCCATGTAGACTTGGAAAGAATTGATACCTATTAAGATAAAAAAAATGAATGAATTAATTCACACAATATAAAGGGATTAGGATTACCTGGTACCGTAAACACAGAGTCCAACCAATAAAACACGGAGAGACTGTTTTATTTGGGACTGATAAACTATCAATTCACTTCCTACATTAACAGGGATAAGCTATTTTTTAGGTAGCATAGGTTCAAATGTTGAAATGGCTATCTAGAGAGTGTTAATTCAAGTGTTAATACAATGAAATATAATGCACAAAACAAAACACACAAACACAAAAAACCCAGAATGAACACAATTGTACGTCTCTATACTTTTTCAAACAAGGTGAGCAATCATCTTCTGTCAGACTTGTGTGTTGCATTACAACCTTTGTACTCCTTCGAGACGCAAACCTTTGATTCTGACAACGCAGGCAGCCCCCGACGTACCACCACAACGGAATCCAAAATTTTTGTTGCTAAGTGAGACATTTGCTAAGTGAATTTTGCTCCCTTTTACGAATGTTCTTATCACAATTGTTCAACAAATTGCTGCAGTTGTTAAAGGGAATTCGATTTTCCCACTGACTGCTTGTCAGAAGGTGGCAAAGGGGGGATCCCATGGTCCCCCGGGACACTACAACGGTCGTTAATGTGAGTCAGTTGCTAATTGTCGCCACGTGTCTGGAATGTCAGTGTCCTTGTTCTTCTGTTTACAAGGGCTTCAGGTGTGGGTGTGTCAAGTGAGGGTCTTTGCTGGGTCTTGTGATGGGTCAGGTGTGAGTCATCAGTGAGAGGTTTGTGATGAGTCTTGTGAGACCCTCACTCAACACACCCACACCTGAAGCCCTTACAAACAGAAGAAACACGGATACTGACGTCCCTTAAACTCCACTGAAGATGTTACCCAGAAACGTTCGGAAACCAACCCAGAAGCTCGGAGACCGAACCTCCACCCTCATCCTCCAGCCGAGCTACAGATATTCACCACTATTGCAAACAAACCTTTGTTGTGCACCAGATTTTCAAGATCTTCCTGGATCCCATCATACCAGTCGGTGATGTCCACGTGCAGAGAATAATCACAACAGGATTTGCTCTCCGCTGCCTCTTTCCACTTTCCAAACGCCGTTAGTAAACAGGAGCCAGGCTCCGGAAGGACGTGGTCAACTGCAAAAGACAAAGAGCGCCCGCTCGAATCGCAGATTTTGGCACATTTTGAATTAAAGTCAGCCGGGTGAACCGTTCGGTTTCCAGAGGCTTGAAAAATTACTCTTCGATATTTGAAGATCTTGTGGTGTGACCACCTCGCTGCCGGATTCACGGTTTTGGAAGTTTAGAAGACTCAGAGATAAGGATTGGGGTGATTTGTGGTAAATAAGAAACTGTGTAGACTTTCGGTCCTGCGCAGCAGCGCAGCAGTCGAGAGGTTCGGGACTTATCCTTGAAGAGGTTTCGCTTCTCGTCCAAGAAGCTTCTTCAGTTCTTGAGTAAAGAAGCTTCTTGGATGAGACATGAAATGTTTTCAAAGAAAAAAAAAAACCAGAAAGTCCAGTTGCCTTTTGGAAAAGGCAAACGTTTGGGATAACCGTGACCTGGATGATGGACAATCTCCACAGAAATCCCTATGGAGAAGTTGAACCTCATCTGTTGTGGGTCTGGCTCTGATACTTACTGACGGTGGTGGTGCCCCCAGCCAATGCAGCCTTCGTGCCTTGATAAAAGTCGTCAGCCACTGCTAAGCCCTGAACGGATTTCTGCAGACAAGTGTTGCTGTCGATGCCGCCTGGGAGAATCATAAAGCCGCTTGCCTCGATGGTTTTTGGGCCTCTGGGGACAATCAGATTCTCTCCAATTTGTCTAAGCAGGAAGAAAGCAAAGCTGCTCACTCTTTTATCGAGGGAGGGCCCGAAACATCTCAAATATACATTTCACCTTTAAAGGATCGCCTGCAGCATCGCCATGCTTGGTTCAGCCCTAAAAAAAAATATCCCCAAGTGCCTGGATTCCTGAAAGAACTCGCTGCGTTTTTCGACTGAAAATTTTGCTACGAAGTACTGAGGCCCTCAGCCTCAAGAACCCAGCTGAGCACTGCTTACATGAAATAAGCTAACTACAGGTAGTCCTCAAGTTGCAACAGCTCATTTGGTGACCATTCAAAGTCTCAACGGCATTGAAAGAAGGGACTTATGACCACTTTTTCACACTTTCGACCGTCGCCCCCAAATTTCCGCTGCTAAGTGAGACATTTGTTCAGTGAATTTTGCCCCCATTTTTACAACCTTTTATCCCACCGTTGCTAAGTGAATCACTGCAGGTGTTAAGTTAGTAACCCGGTTGTTAAGTGAATCTGGCTTCCCTCCCTTGACTTTGGTTGTCAGAAGCTTGCAAAAGAGGATCCCGTGATCCCGGGAGACTGTCGTAAATACGAGTCAGTTCTCAAGCATCTGAATTTTGATCACATGGCCGTGGGGCTGCTATACCGTCCTAAGTGTGAAAAACGGGCATAAGTCTGTTTTTTCAGTGCCGTTGTAACTTTGAATGGTCACTGAATGAACTGTTGTAAATCGAGGCATACCTTACAATCGTTTAACCTCATCGCTTTCTGATTTTTGTCTCTCCAAGTATCATCTTTTTAATCCAAAGCTGTTAACCAGAGCAAGTAGGCCAGAAGCTGCATCTTTTGTATCACAGAATGTGCAAAACAAAACAAATTTCAGGGTTTCGACACTAACTTTATAAGTCCATCTTCCACGTACACATCGGCGTAGAAGGAGTGGTCATCGTTGATAATCCGTCCGTTCTTAATGAATAAACCATCACCCTGAGTGGGCAAAAAACAAAACAAAATCCAGAAATGGTGAGGGCAACATTCAAATAATTAAATAATACGGTCCTACTGATAGAAGTAAAGGAAAGGTCTTCAAAAATTTAATATTGAAAGAGAAATTTAAAATTGAATTTGCTGCAGTGGAAATTTTCTGAGTGGAGAAGCAACTACAATGGCTGGGAAACAGGAAAGGACAGCATAAAGGAAGGATGGAAGAGAAACACATAGGCAAAATTGTTATCTGGGTCTTCAGAATGGGGAAAAGGAGCTGTAAGAGAAGATAACTAGCAAAACAGGAAAGAACCGATTTTTCTAAGAAGTCATAAAAAAGGGGGGGCAGAACTCAGGCAACTGAGCCTGTGCAATTAGTTGATTAATATTAACTGACACACCTTATCTCTTAATTTTAATGTACATGTGATGTATGATTTAGTATGTAGCAGGAAATATGTAGGAGATAGTCGGTGTAACCTCATAGTTGTAACCTCATAGTACCTCAGCCAATGGGGAAAGAGGAGGGATGTGGCGGCCGGGACAGGGCTGTATAAAGAAGGGAATATTTTGGGTTGAAACTTTGGAGAGAACCAAGCTTTTTTTTTTTTTTAAACAATATTTTATTGAGTTTATAGGCATAAGGAAAAAATAGGAACAATACAGGTATGGTAAGGGAAGGGGATGGGGGGAAGGGAATAGGGGATTTAGGATAAAATAAGGATAGATACAATCACATATTTTAACAAACACGCTACTGTCCGGATCATAATAATGGGTAAATATTACCATTTTTAAAATAAGCTTAACTGTAGCCATATTACTAACAATTAATAAACAAATAAATTCATCTATTTAAATAAACATGAATAATAAAATCTCAAGAAGTCATGACTAACAACATTAACGGATAAGAATCACTAAATCACTAAAATTAAAGATGTTATCAACGTATTAATTAGAACTCGGTTAAATATCAGTCATTGGTTCTAAAATATTAAATCCTTCAAGTTCTAACATGTCTCTAACCATTGATAAAATTTTTCCCAAGTTATAAAATAAACTGAGTCATCTTTTTCTTTCATCTCCAATGTTAATCTATNAATCTGCATGCCCCACCCAAACTCTAGGAGTCATTAGCCCCATCACCTGGGAAGCAGGATATGATAATAGGATTAAACCACAGATATCAAGGCCTAGAAAAACACTCAGAAATATCCTCAAAGTTCATGCCACAGGAACAGGAAACTATTCCAAACAGGGCTAGAGGGGGTATAAAAAAACCTTCTACCCATGTGCTCACTCTCTTTCTTCTCCTCTGCTCCTTCTTGCAAGGACCATCTTTCTTCTGTAATAAACTGTAACCTTCTTCCCAAAGCAGTCGCCATGTTTGCTTATTTATTCCCGGCTTGGATGAACCAGGATGAAGACTTACTTCTAACACAATAAACGAAACAAAAGGCCTTCACTGTGTCTTGGATGGTTATTGGTCAGGCGACCTTGCCTCTGGTCACGAAGGAAAGTGGCCAGGAACACATAACACTACAACAGAACTTCAGTATCTCAAAGAAGTGATGACTTCCTGCCTATCCCTGAAGTCCTTTGAGGTCTTCTCCCAGGACCCTGGGTTTACAGAATTGTGAAGCAGAAGTTCTCCTTCCAAACAAACCACGTATTAGATATGGCTCCCGAGGTGAAACCCTTCCGTTTGTTTCTGAATTGGAGGAAGATGCAGGAGCTGTAATAACTTCAGAGCTTGAGACTCTAGGACAAGGGTGTCCAAGTTTGGCAACTTGTGGGCTTCCATTCCCAGAATTCCCCAGCCAGCATGGCTGGCAGGCTGGGGAATTCTGGGAGTTGAAGTCCACAGATCTTAAAGTTCCTAAGGTTGGACACCCTTGCTGTAGGATAGGGGTGGTGAACGATGGCCCTTTTTATGACTTGTGGACTTCAATTCTCAAAATTCCTGAGCCGGCATGGGAACTTGGCTCTTTTATGACTTGTGGACTACAACTCCCAGAATTCCTGAGCCAGCATGGGAACTTGGCCCTCTTATGACTTGTGGACTACAACTCCCCGAATTCCTGAGCTAGCAGGGAAACTTGGCCCTTTTACGACTCGTGGACTACAACTCCCAGAATTCCCGAGCCAGCAGGGAAACTTGGCCCTTTTATGACTTGTAGACTACAACTCCCAGGAGTTCTGACTCAGGAATTCTGGGAGTTGAAGTCCACAAGTCATAAAAGGGCTGTGGTTCCCTACACCCACCCACCCTTTCCCCTGTTCTAAAATTCTAGAAAAATCTAAACTGGGCTGTGAGCTGATTCAAACTAGGCCTGTGGTGGCCAACCTATGGCACGGCACGCAGAGCCCTCTCTGTGGGCACGTGCGCCATCGCCCCAGTTCTAGACCTTCAGCTGGGTTTTATAAAACCTTCTCGCTTAAGGCCTCCGCCGCCGTGTGCAAAAAAAAAAAAGTTCAATCAATCAATTTAAACTTCTCGCAGGGAAAAAAAAAGATCTCGCAAAGTTGGAATTGATTGAACTTTTTAGTCCCAACCAGTCTGCCATTACCACCGCAGCCACGCCCACCCAATTGGCCACACCTACCCAATTGGCCACACCTACCCAATGGGCCACGCCCGCCGGCACCTGAAGATACATAAGTGGGTTTTGGGTTGCAGTTTGGGCACTCGGTCTCTAAAAGTTTTGCCATCACTGAACTAGGCTATGAATCAGAGAAGACTAGGGGCTAGCGCAGGGGTAGGCAACCTTGGCTCTTTTATGACTCCTGGACTTCAACTCCCAGAATTCCTGAGCCAGCCATGCTGAGGAGAAATGGAGAGGTTTCCATGCTGAGCCATGCTGGCTCAGGAATTCTGGGAGTTGAAGTCCACAAGTCATAAAAGAGCCAAGGTTGCCTACCCCTGGGCTAGCGGCTTCATCAGGCAAAAAGGACAAAGGCTTGCATGAAAGTTCAGCCCTGACTAAACAACCCACAATAATAACAACCTGTTTATTTCCTCTCCTCCTCCTCCTCCTCCTCCTCCTCCTCCTCCTCCTCCTCCTCCAACGCTCTGCCTGGTTCTTTGTGTAAAAGGAATCCCTGACTGTTCTGATTATCTTCTGTCATCTGTCAGTCTTGCGATAAATTCTGACCAAGTACCCCTGGGCTGCAGGCTCCGAAGCGGAGAACGGCCTGAATTCGAAGCGGCCTCATGGAAACCATGTGCTTCTTTCGTGTGCAGCCAGGCAGGAACTCGGTTTGACCCAAATAACGCTTTCAGGATCCAGCTGAAGTAGGCCTATCCATTAACCATCAGGGTTTGTGGTTTGCGTGCCTCCAAGTCATTGCTGACCGCCTGGATGAGGCGTCCCTGCCATTTTTTTCTAGGCGAGATTTTGCAAGTGGTTTTGCCATTGCTGCTGCTTCCTGGGCTGGGAGACAGCGGCTGGCCCAAGATTACCCAAGTTTGGCTTGATGACTAAGGCAGGACTAGAACTTGAGTCGCATCGGTTTGAGGAATTCTGGGAGTTGAAGTCCACCAGTCATAAAAGGGCCAAGTCTGAAGACCCGTTACAGGGCCAGATGTTGGTCTGTTTGGATTCCAAATTATCATGATGATGATGATGATGATGATGATGATCATCATCATCATCATCATCATCATCATTATTATTATTATTATTATTATTAAAATTTATGTGCTGCTCATCTCACCATTTCATGTGACTCTGGATGGCCACGTTTTCCCTTCCAAGTCCCTTGCTCAACAGTTATTTCTGGGGATGATCTGAACCTTGCATTATTCATAAGAAAAGAAGCCATGGCTTGCTCAGATCTCGGTCTGCTTTTTTCCAGATTGCATCTAGTCGTGGCTGATGATCCCATAGCTGTCGACACCAGCCATTACACACACACACACACGCACACACACACACAACCACTATAAAAATCACCCCTCGCTCCCTCTTGTCAAGACCCCTCCTCAACCCCCACCCAGCCTTCTACCCAAGCTCTTCGCTCAGCAAAATCTTGGCTCTCTGCAACAACACACACAAAAAAGGCGAAATCCTCTCTTTTTTTTCCCTCTCTCCCCCCCTAAGCCCTCCTCCGATCAAGACGCTTCAAAGCGACATAAAATAAAATGAAATTGAAAATTGAAAATGAAAACAAGGGCCCGGGCAGCTCTCTAGATTTCAAGAAGAGAAAGCCAAAGGGATCCGGTTCCGTTCCTTCCTGCCAAAGCGGTGCAAATCATCCCGGGGCTTTACTCCGTTCCAGACTCGGGAAGAAGGCGCGGAGCTAGGGGGGCTCCTGCTTTACATCGTGGGACCACCGGAGGGGGGGGAGGAAGGCCAGGAGCGCGGACGGAGCCAGCCCTTCCCTTCTGCCCGGAGCGGGCCGGGCTTCCTTCCATCCGTGGCCGGGACCGAGCCTTCCCTTGCCCTCCGGTCCTCCCCCCCCCCATAGCCCCAGCCGCCCCCGGTTCCCTTCCCTTCCCTCCGCAGGGAGGCAGGCAGGCAGACAAAGCCGACCCCCGCCCGCCTCCGCCGGAGCCCCTCCCGCCCCCCAGCCCCGCTCACCTGCCGGGGGAGCCCCTCGGGGTCCGGGGCGCCAGCCATGCCGCGGGGGGGGAGGGTCTGGGCTACGGGGAGTGGGGGGGGCGACGGGCGCCCCTTCCCAACGACGGCACGAGGGGCTGGGCGGGCGCTAGGCGGGGGGACTGGCGAGGGGCGGCGCCGCCCCCCGCCCTGCGCAGCCCAGGAAGCGGAAAAGGCCGCCCCCCCCTTTTCCAGG
>NW_015389612.1:176389-177784 GCF_001527695.2 Protobothrops mucrosquamatus
GGGGGGGGAGGGGGTGAGAGTCCGCCTCTGCACTTGCTCGGACCACGGACAAGGCAGCCCTAGCGCTGGACTCGAACCCGGGACGAGAGCAACGTCCACCACCCCCACCCCCCAGGAGAGAAATCATCGCTGCCTTGTATCTTATGGTTTATGGTGAAGGTATTTTTATGATAGCGATGATCGTGATTTATCACTTATAGCTTGGGTGTACACGGAGAGCTTATGAACCATGTACACTTGGCCAATGAAGTATTCTGCTCTGCTCTGCTCTGCTCTGCTCTACTCTACTCTACTCTCTGTTCTTCATTTGTTCCATTCCATTCCATTCCATTCTATTCTATTCTATTCTATTCTATTCTATTCTATTCTATTCTATAAATCATGATTTATCACTTGCTGCCTGAATGTACACCGAGATCTTATGCACCAGAGACAAATTTCTTGTGTGTCCAATCACACATAACTAATAAAGAATTCTATTCTATTCTATTCTATGACATTCCATTCCATTCTATTCTATTCTATTCTTCATTTATTCTACTCTACTCTACTCTACTCTACTCTACTCTACTCTCTATTCTTCATTTGTTCCATTCCATTCCATTCCATTCTATTCTATTATATTCTATTCTATAAATCATGATTTATCACTTGCTGCCTGTATGTACACTGAGATCTTATGCACCGGAGACAAATTCCTTGTGTGTCCAATCACACTTAACTAATAAAGAATTCTATTCTATTCTATTCTATTCCATTCCATTCCATTCCATTCCATTCTATTCTATTCTATTCTATTCTATTCTATTCTATTCTATTCTATTCTATTCTTCATTTATTCTACTCTACTCTACTCTACTCTACTCTACTCTACTCTACTCTACTCTCTATTCTTCATTTGTTCCATTCCATTCCATTCTATTCTATTCTATTCTATTCTATTCTATTCTATAAATCATGATTTATCACTTGCCGCCTGTATGTACACTGAGATCTTATGCACCGGAGACAAATTCCTTGTGTGTCCAATCACACTTAACTAATAAAGAATTCTATTCTATTCTATTCTATTCTATTCTATTCTATTCTATTCTATTCTATTCTATTCTATTCCCATTCCATTCCATTCCATTCCATTCCATTCCATTCTATTATATTCTTCATTTATTCTACTCTACTCTACACTGTTCTATTCTATTCTAATTCTAATTCTATTCTGAGCCTGACCCCGAATCAAACACCCCAAAAATCAGTGCCGATGCCTTTGTAGAAAGCCAATGGCAGATGTGTCTCTGTCGGATGCCCAGAGAAGGATTACCTTTGGGTTCATACCCCATAAAGTCCCATGGGGCAGGACCTTAACCCCCACAGGAATTGCTAATAGTGCATTGCCTA
>NW_015389613.1:0-27507 GCF_001527695.2 Protobothrops mucrosquamatus
AAAATCAAGGCTAATTCTGCTATAACTTCCTCCTCCAGTTTTTCTTGAGCATTTTCCGATAATCCCCTTATTCTCAACGCATGTTCCATTTCTCTAAATTGTGCCATAAGGATCTCATTCTGATTTATATCAGTACTCTCTTCAACCTTGCCCATTCTAATATCCAAAACTTCAATCTGCTCCTCCACATCCTCGACCCGCCCTGCAACACGATCTACATTATCAGCCAAAGCTTGCAACGCAAACACTATATCATCTCTCAATTCAACATTTTTTTCTTCAAGTTTTTCCTCAAGTTTCTCCTCAAGTTTCTCCTCAAGTTTCTCTTCAAACAGTTTAACAGTGTCCTTTAAGGCATCTTGTAAATCTTTCAGTGTTAAAGCTGGCAATGGAGGAGAGGGTGGGGGAGTAGGTTTTGTTTGCTGTGATAACTGTACAGCTGGAGAAGAAGAGCTCAAGCCTTTCTGAGGAGGAGGAAAATTTCCCCCTCGCTTTGAAGCCATTTTACTTTCTCTTCCCCTCTTCTCTAAATCAATTTATGTAATACAATGTCCAGTAGAATTTTCTCAAAACTGCCATAAAAAGCAAAAACAAATAGTTTGCTCACCAACAGTACCAATAGTTCTGAAACAATAATAATCCAGCAGAAAGTGAAAGCCAAAGTAAAAGTCCTCAGTAAATGAAAGTCTCTATTAAAGAGCAAAACGCCCTTCCATGGCCATTTTTTCTTTTTTTCTTCTTAAGCTTTAAATCTCAATGGAGAAATTATTAAAATCCGAGCTGAAGGCTCATATCCATGCAGCTCCCAAGCACCTGGATCGCTCTGTCTGCTCCCAAAAGTTACTCACGATCTCCCATAAGCAGAGGTTGAATCCGTGTCTGGCTTCGTTCAAAGAACGGAGGCAGCCCGAAGCACGGAGAAATCCTTGACTCTGGGGGACCTCACCTCCGCCCCCACAGCTATAAACCTGTGAGAGCTCGGGAGTTCTACCCCTATCAGGGAAACTCTCCCCCCTCCCTTTGCCCGGGGAAGGGGATTCCAAGCCGCGGAGCAGCTGTTTGATGCTGCTCCTGCGGCTTTTACGCGTCCTCGGGGCAGGCAGTCAAAAGAAAAGCTGCCATCGACACAGGAATTCAAACCGGAAGCAATTCCTTAGCCTTTAAATTGAAAAGAAGTACTAATCTTTACAAGTTTAACTGTTTTTTTAATAACAGTAAATTATTTTGAGATATTTGGAAAAGATGCCTAAATTAATTAAATGCTTACAAATTCTTCTTAATTGGGGTTTATTTTTAAAAGGCCATTTTTATAGAGCAAGAGTTGCCAGGATTTCCCAGCATTTAGTAATTTTCTAACATAAGAACTGTAATATTTTTGTTCTATGTCTTGGATTCTTAAAAATGATGTCATGAGAGCACTTGGCTTGAACATGATTGACAATCTGTCTTTTCACAAATAAATTATAAAGAGCCATGATGGCGCAGTGGTTAGAATGCAGTATTGTAGGATAATTCTGCTGACTGCTGGCTGCCAGCAGTTCAGCAGTTTGATTCTCACTGGCTCAAGGTTGACTCAGCCTTCCATTCTTCCGAGGTCAATAAAATGAAGGCCCAGATTGTTGGGGGCAATATACTGACTCTATAAACCACTTAAAAAGTTCTGTAAAGCACTGTGAAGCAGTATATAAGTCTAAGTGCTATTGTTATCACTATTATATATTAGTAGGAATGCCACGTGTTATGTACTTTACAATGTTTTGTCAGATATTATTTGCCTATCAGGAAAAGTAATTTCAACTAAGTTAAAATAGAATAAACATAAATTATATGATTTATTCATATGCATTAAATGCTTAACCACAGAAAATTCACAACTTATATTTCCAGCCTACTGATGGGAGACTAATTTTCTTATAACAGAATATAAAAATTATGCAGCAGATTATAAAGTAGCCCAGTTACTCTCAGATTACTGTATGTTCATGCCAGTGTATGTCAACAGTAAAGAAATATTGGCACATGTTGTGTGCATATTTCTGTGCAAATGAAAATTACTAAAGTCAATAACAACTCTTTGCAAATTTAAGTGGTTATAATATTATCTATTTTTTACCATTTCTAAGCCTATTGTTATTTCTTCATAAAAATAGTCTATATAATATAACAAACATTATTTTATGCATGGTCAGATATGCAAGAAGACAGTCAACCATTTATGTTACTTTAATTAGCATCTATATAAAACATTAAATTTAAACTAATGGAACTATAGAAATAATATAATCTGTGAGTCTATTGTAAAGTACTCACTTGGAAATATAACACAATGACACAGCTATTTTAAGTGCAAATGTTGACATATATATTTCTTCCTGTCAAAAACAAAATATTTGCTGCCTACTTAATCTTCAACAAAATGTCCCTTGAAGTTGACTGCTTTTCACCAAATCATCTGGTGGATTTAAATATTTTATAAAAGTATCCTGAGTCCCTAGATTAATAGATCTGAATTTGCTTGCATTCGTGTCTGGTACACATAGCTTGTCGTTCAATTCTCCAAGTAATTTCTTCGTAAGTACAGTGGCATATAGTACATTCATCTGTCTTCACTTCTCGACCTGCTGGAATAACCATGGTCTCAGCAAAGCAATTTGGCCCTAAAATAGAAAAAAAGAGGTGTTTCATATGACCCTGATTCCATGAGATTTGCTGGCATATATAGATAGGTGAATTGAAATCCCTTCCATATCCAAAACCTCACTGTGTGCCTTTACATAGATCACTTTCTGCTTGACCTATGTCAGAAAGTTGTAAGGATGAATACACAGTACACTAAAACACTAATGAAATTATTTCTACATATGATTCAGCATGAGGTGTCTCCAAATGTATATTAGTTTTCCATATATTTCCTTGTTGAAAAGATGCAAGCAACAATATGCTAGCTTGCAAGATCATCTCTAGTTTAGAAATTCTAACTTGTGTAAAATAGTGTGAGAAGTAGGTGTTCACTGACATACTGGTCTAAATATTCACTCAATTGACATCTAAATACTGACTCAATTAGTGACCTAGTCTATTTTTATCTCATTAAAAGTATCATATGAAAGCTTAACTAACCACAGCAGCATCAGTGATCATTATCTATGCTTCTTGATGATCAGAGCATATGAAAGACTATGACTGTGTAAGAGGAGTAAATGTGAATAGCATGAATTAATAAACAGAAATTTCTGAAATTAAGCAAAAGAAAAATGATATAAGAAATCTGAAGATAGTTAGATCTTGTGCATTAATGCACTCCAGGAAATGGTGATAAATGAAAAACTGAGTTTTGGGGGAAATTGGGCAAATTTATGTAGACTTTTTTACACAAGAAAAATATGAAAAAATACAGAAAATGAGATTAAGAAAGAAAAGAGAGAAAGTGCAGAAAAATTTAAAAAGGGCAAAGGAAAGATATTTTAAAAAATGACTTTTGATCTTTAGCACAGTTACAAACAAACTTAGTATCATTCCATCCTCTAAGATTACATTACATTATGGCTTCTTCCCATAGTTAATCCTTTTCATTAGGCAAATCCAAAAATCATCAAATCATTTCTGTTCATTTTCAGCAAAAAACTTCACAAAAGATTTATGATGTTTTATAAAGGATTTATTATCCCAGATCAAAATTCTTTTCTCTTATTCTGATACCATAGCTCAGGGGTTGGCAACCTTAAACACTCAAAGAGCCATTTAGACCTGTTTCCCACAGAAAAGAAAACACTGGGAGCCACAAAAGCCTGCTGCTTCCCCCCCCCACACACAGAGCACCTTGCTGCCACTGCTTCCCCCCCCAACGGAGTGCTGCACTGCCGCTGCTGCTTCCCCCCCACATGGAGCGCCCCACTGCCACTGCTTTTTTTTCTGCGAGAAGTTGGAATTGATTAATTGAAGTTTTTTTTTTTAGTCCCACAAAATTCTTTTGTTTGTGGGACCGCACACGGTGACGGAGGACAGGGAGCCACAGCAGAGGGATGAAAGAGCCACTTGCAGCTCTGGAGCCATAGGTTGCTGACCCCTGCCCTAGCTTAATGTTAAGGTGTTTCTTTAGAAACTGGTTTCTTGTCTTCTTCTTGATAAGATCTACAATGTATTTCTTAGTACAGGTCTTAACTTTTCATTTTTTCCCTATTAATTCTGTGTATCTTATTCACTTCTACATCCATGTTTTTTTCTCATTCTGAAATTTTTTTTAGGTCTTCAATAACAACTGTCCTTTCTTTCTTCACTAGATTGCTCTATAGCTATTCTCCATCTCAGGCAAAATCCTTTTTCCTTTTAAATCCAGTAATGTCACATTGTCTAAATCTTTTTTCATTTCTTGAATTATTGTTTCGGTCTCGCTCATTTATATTGCAAATTCTTCAAATTTATATTTATCTTTTCTTTTATTCTGTATTTGTAAATCTTTTTCCCTTCTCCCTTCAAATAAAATAAAATCTCTCTGAACAGATTCTGTCAATGACACTACAGATGCCACAATAATATCAGTAAAATGGGCAGTTATATAAATTGTATTGGTAAATAAATATTATTTTCAGATTTGTACATCATCCTTCGTATAGTCTATGGGAAAATCGAGATCTGCTCGGTTGACACTCATTTTCTTTCCCAATCCACCAATTAGCCTCTTAAGAAAGTTAAACAGTCTACTTTCCCATGAAGATATTTGTTTAATTAAATTCAAGCACTTTGAAATAAATAATATTCCAAATATTTCTTAATCCAGTTTAAATTTTATAATTCAAACTTTTAACATTTTTTATTTCAATTAATTCTAATTCTAATTCAATTAATTCTAATTATTTCTTTACATTTTACTTTAATCTCATACCAGTTTGAAGGGAGGAGCTGTAGTGATGCAGTGGTTAAAATGCAGTATTGCCTGGTTGGCATAAAAAGAAACCTAGAGTTAGATTTAAAAAATGGGGTCTTTTGATTTATTAGAGAGGATCCTAAAGTTTCATCTAATGGGCTAAAGGGAGATTTTGAGATGAAGGGAAATTTGATTACTAGACTTAAATATTGTTGGGAAATGATAAAAAATAAGGGATTAATTGGCTTAATACTGAGGAGTTACTTATAAGGGAAATGAAAATTAACTATTAGGAAATAGCTTTGAATTATTGTTTAGCCTAGATAATATAGAGGATGGACTTGAGACAATAAAGGATACTCTATTAATAAGTGGTGATGTTTTAGGATGAGAAATAGAAAATGTTTAAGAAATAAAATAAGAATATATTTAAGTAAGTAATATGTGTATTTTAGATATTATAACTTCTATGTAGTGAAATAAAGGAAATTTGGGTTACTCGAAACTTAAATATTATGGATGTTAAAGGTTAAATTGGAATACTGCAATTAAAAATTAGGTAAAACTTATAAACAGGATATGGATATGTATAAGCAAAATATATTGATAAATGTTTAACTGAGTTTGATATAATTAGAAATTTACTAGCTTAAACATGATATAGCAAATGTTAAGGGAAATACAGAAGGAATTTTTGATGATGTAATCTGAGATAAGCACTAAAGATTTTGTTATTGAACTATTGATTACCCAGTCACCACATTGCTTTCTAAATACTTAAATGTAAAACTGGAAAAACAATAAAAAATTGTTATAAAAAATTGCAGTATTGCAGGTTAATTTTACTGATTGCTGACTGTCAGCAGTTCGGCAATTCGAGTCTCACTGGCTCAAGATTGACTCTGCCTTCCATTCTTCTGAGGTTGGTAAAATGAAGCCTGAGATTGTTGACTCTGTAAACCACTTACAGAGGGCTGTAAAGCACAGTGAACTGGTATATAAGTCTGTGCTATTGCTAAGAGCTACCTTTGTTGAATTTTCAGAATACAGAATAACAAAATTGGAAGGGACCTTGCAGTTCTTCTAGTCCAATGCCTTACTCAAGCAGAAGATGCTATACCATTCCAGACAAATGACTGTCAATGTCTTCTTAAAAACCTCTACTTCTAGAGGCAAGCCATTCCACTGGTTAATTTTGTCACTGTCAGGAAATTTCTCCTTACTTTTAGGTTGTTTCTCTCCCTGATAAATTTCCATCTGTCTTGTCCTCAGGTGCTTTGGAAGATAGGCTGCTCCTCTTCTCTGTGACAGCCTCTCAAATATTGGAAGACTGCTACCATGTCACACTTAATTCTCTTTGTTAGACTAGATGTACCCAGTTCTTGTAACTGTCAAACATTTTGGTCTCCAGTCCCCTATTTGTTGTTGCTTTTCTCTGCATTTTTTCTAAAGTCTCAACATTTTTCTGTATCGCGGTAACCAAAACTGAATACGGTATTCCAAGTGTGGTCTTAAAAAACAGTATAAAGCTGTAGTAAACT
This sequence comes from Protobothrops mucrosquamatus, assembly GCF_001527695.2. Classification (NCBI taxonomy): domain Eukaryota; kingdom Metazoa; phylum Chordata; class Lepidosauria; order Squamata; family Viperidae; genus Protobothrops; species Protobothrops mucrosquamatus. Next base: position 6,406 of record NW_015389613.1, read on the forward strand.
TCACCTGATCCTGATACTATCCCTGTTAATGCAACCTAGGACTGCATTTTTTGGCAGCTGCAGTTCACTGTTGGCTCATACTTAAGTGGGACTTTATCCTCAAAACACACACACACAAATGAAACTTTGATTTCAGGCTATGACAATTAACTTTGTTGTTATTGAAATGACTTTTATCTAGAAGAATTGTAAAGCAAAAAGTTGAGGCTGTAACTTTATTTTGTACTCTATTGCAATGAAAAAGGTCATGTCATTGATTTTTTTTCCTTTTACCCCCTCACTCTCACCCATCTTTCTCCTTCCTTTCTGATCTTTGTTGCTATCTGAATATTGTTGTTGTTAGTTGCGAAGTCATCTCCGACCCATCGTGACCCCATGGACAACATTCCTCCAGGCCTTCTTGTCCTCTACCATCTTCTGGAGTCCATTTAAGCTCATGCCTACTGCTTCAGTGACTCCATCCAGCCACCTCATTCTCGGTCATCCCCTTCTTCTATTGCCCTCAATCTTTCCCAGCATTAGGCCCTTCTCCAGTGAGTCCTTCCTTCTCATTAGGATGACCAAAGTACTTGAGTTTCAACTTCAGGATCTGGCCTTCTANGATCTGGCCTTCTAAAGAGCAGTCAGGGTTGATCTCCTCTAGGACTGACCGGTTTGATTGCCTTGCAGTCCAGGGGACTCGCAGGAGTCTTCTCCAGCACCATAGTTCAAAGGCCTCAATTCTTTTGCACTCAGCCTTTCTTATGGTCCAACTTTCACAGCCATATATTGCAACAGGGAAAACCATGGCCTTGACTATACGTACTTTTGTTGGCAGGGTGATATCTCTGCTTTTTAGTATGCTGTCTAGATTTGCCATAGCTTTCCTCCTCAGGAGCAAGCGTCTTTTAATTTCTTGGCTGCAGTCCCCATCTGTGGTGATCTTGGAGATAAAATCTGTCACTACCTCCATTTCTTCCCCATCTATTTGCCAGGAATTGAGAGGGCCAGATGCCATGATCTTGGTTTTCAAGCCAACTTTTGCACTCTCCTTCTTCACCCACATCAAGAGGCTCTTTAGTTCCTCTTCACTTTCTGCCATTAGATTGGTATCATCTGCATATCTTAGGCTGTTGATATTTCTCCCAGCAATCTTAATTCCAACTTTTGATTCATCTAGCCCTGCCTTTCTCATGATGTGCTCTGCATATAAGTTAAATAGGCAGGGCGACAGAATACAGCCTGGCCAGACTCCTTTCCCAATTTTGAACCAATCAGTAGTTCTGTGTCCAGTTCTCACTGTTGCTTCTTGGCTCGCATATAGGTTAGAGCAGAGGAATAAAAATGTATGATAATTTATGTAAATAATTGTAAATAATAAGTATGAGATATATAACACAGTACTGTTAAGGAAAAAATGTATTTTAAATTTGTTTGTTGTATTGTAAAAAAGGGAAAATAATTTTTTTTTAAAAAAAGAGACAAATAAGATGGTTTGGTACTCCCATCTCTTTAAGAACTTGCCACAATTTGTTGTGATCCACACAGTCAAAGGCTTTAGCATAGTCAATGAAGCAGAAGTACTGTAGATGTTTTTCTGGAACTCCCTAGCTTTCTCCATTATCCAGCGTATGTTTGCAATTTGATCTCTAGTTCCTCTGCCTCTTCGAAATCCTGCCTGTACTTCTGGAAGTTCTCGATCCATGTACTGCTGGAGTCTAGCTTTTAGGATTTTAAACATAACTTTACTAGCATGTGAAATGAGTGCAATGGTGCGATAGTTTGAACATTCTTTGGCATTGCCTTTCTTTGGAATTGGAATGTAAACTGACCTTTTCCAATCCTGTGGCCACTGTTGAGTTTTCCAAATTTGCTGGCAAATTGAGTGTAGCAATTTTACTGCATCATTTTTTAAGATTTTGAATAGCTCAGCTGGAATACTGTCACCTCCACTAGCTTTGTTGTTGCTCAGCTTTCCTAAGGCTCATTTCACTTCACATTCTAGGATGTCTGGCTCGAGGTCAGTGACCACCCCATCGTGGTTATCAGGGATGCTAAGCTCATTCTTGTATAGTTCTTCTGTGTAATTTTGCCACCTCTTCTTAATCTCTTCTGCCTCTGGTAGGTCCCTGCCATTTTGGTCCTTTATCATGCCCATCTTTGCATGAAACGTTCCCTTCATATTTCCAATTTTCTTGAAGAGATCTCTGTTTCTCCCTATTCTATTGTTTTCTTCTATTTCTTTGCACTGTTCTTTTAAGAGGGCATTCTTATCTCTTCTAGCTATTCTCTGGAATTCTGCATTCAATTGGGTGTATCTTTCTCTTTCTCCCTTGCCTTTCGCTTCCCTTCTTTCCTCAGCTATTTGCAAAGCTTCCTCAGACAGCCATTTTGCTTTCTTGCATTTCTTTTTCTTTGGGATGGTTTTAGTTGTACAATGTTGTGAACCTCCATCCATAATTCTTCAGGCACTCTGTCTATCAGATCTAATTCCTTAAATCTATTTGTCACCTCTAGTGTATATTCATCAGGGATATGATTTAGTTCATACCTGAGTGGCCTAGTGTTTTTCCCTACTTTCTTCAATTTAAGCCTAAATTTTGCAACGAGAAGAGGACCGGGGTGGCTACCTTAGGTTTGGCACATTCGATAAATCCTCTTTCTAAGTTTTTATTTATGAATCTTTCCATCTCCTTCTTCTCTTTAGGGCTCATGGAGTATAGTCTGGGCTTCAGGAGTTTTGCCCCGGGTTTGAATTCTATGGCACAATCTATGGATCAGTGAGGGGGGGAGCTCATCCGCCTGCTCCTCACTGAAGACTTCAACAAGGTTTTGGTATTCCTCTGGTATTTCGGGTAACCCCTTTTTCTTTCCCACTGATGCTTTCTCCACTCCTGGGTTTGATAGGGGTCTTTGGGGTGTTAAGTTCACACGATCCCCCTTCAGGAAATTGAGTTCTGCTGTCCTCCAATTTACCCAGGGGTTCCATTTTTTTTAGCCACTCCAGCCCTAGGATCACTGGGCATTCCATGCCTGGGGTCACTACAAACGTTATGTCTTCCTCGTGGTTCCCCAGGGATAGGTGGATTGGTAAAATGGCTAGGGTAGCTGGCACCCTCCCTGCTATGGATCCATCTAACTGGCCAAACGAGATTGGTTGTTTCAGCCTCCTCACCGGGATGCCCAAGTTCCCCACTAGCGTCAGGCTAATGAGGCAGCGGGTGCAGCCAGAGTCTCTTAAGGCTTTCACTTTGACACCTTTGGGTGTGGAGGGGGCTAATATAGTCACTGTCTTGCAATGGGTACACTTACCAGGGGTTCACCCTCCAAGTTGTCATCCAAGGTATTCGCCACCTCTGTGGTGTAGGCTGGAATTCCTTCCCCGGCAGATTGTGGGGACTCCACAGCCTCTGTCGCCCTCATGGCGGGTTCTTGTGGCTTGGCTGGGGACTTCCCTGATTTCCTGGCCAGTGATCAGTCTGGGTTGCGTTGAGGGGCTTTCGAGTGGTACTCTACAGCGCGATGCCCCTCTCCCGTATTTGTTGACTTCTTGGCCATAGCCGGTGGTTTTGCTGGTTCGCATGTCGGCTCAGGAAGCGAGCGGCCCCATGGTTTTCCTCGGCAGTACCTCTTCAGTAGGTCGATCTCTGCTTCCTCTGCCAAGGCGTACCATTTGTCAAGTTGATGTGGGTCCCCTCGAGGCAGGCAAGCACCATACAGGTTGTAGTTTAGGCCATCTTTGAAATGGCTAAGGAGGATGTCTTCCAGCCAGTTCAACTTGTTGGCGATGGCCTGGAATTCTTGTGTATATTCGGCTACCGGGCATCTGCCCTGCCTCACTATTTTGATTCTCTCGTGGGCCTTTCGATCAGCCAGGGGGTCCTCGAATTGCCTTCTCAAAGAGGACATGAAGCGGTTGAAGTCGTTGAGCTCTGTGGCATTGGAATCATGCAGGTTCACCATCCAGTCTGCGGCCGCCCCATCCAGAGCAGATTGCATGATACGGATATGGGCTTTGTCGCTGGGGATGTCCCGTCCATATTATTCTTCCATGTAGCTAAGGACTTAGATTAGGAAGAACCCCAAGTGTGGCGGCTCCCCCCTATATTTTGCATCCAGCGGCAGGAATCTTTGGATGGATTGATGCCTTCACAGCCGACGGTGTTGTCTCCCATCCTGATTTCCATCTGCATGTCGGTGGAGAGTGAGGGCTGCCAAAGCGGTAGCTGCTGTCTCAGCGGATGTCCCCGGGGCTACAGGTTACGATCCCCTCAGTGTCTCTCTGGTTGCAGCCCAAGGTATTGGTATGGCTGTGGGGTTCAGGTTTCTCCTCCACGATAGAGCTGAGGGTTCTTTTCATCAGGTCAATAGCATTCTCTAGGATCCAGTTAGAGTGCTGCGCATGACCTCCTTCCTCTTCGCTAAGGTGCAGGGATTTCTCCATCTCTTGCTTCCATCCGGGTTGGTGGCTGCCCTGCCTCAGGGTCACCTTCCTTGATTTCTTTTCCCACTCGTCTTTCTTTCCAACACCCATCAACCACCGAGGTTTGTGGTCACGCATTTCCACCACTTCTTCTTCTGAGGAGTATGATGTCTCGGATCCCGACAGCTCGGAGGGTCCCTGCTGGAGGGAGGGCTCCCCTTTCATGGTGGGTTCTTTCTTCCCTGCCCCATCGTCCGACATTGTAGATTTTGCAAAGTCCCCTGGTAAGGATCTTCCTTCCAGGTTGACTATTACTGCAGATCCTGTCTAATGTAAGGACCACTTCAACCCCATATTTTAAGAAAGCAGAACTCTTGGAGACAATTTCTTCCAACAGGAACTTTTATTAAGAGTAGTTGATAGCCGGCATAATAGACAGGATCTGAGATTTCCCATGCAGAGTGATAAATTAAGGTACCCCCAACTTAGACCCCATCCCATAGTCCACCCGTCCGGTATGGGACAGCCAATCCCCAGGAGTTAAGTCCATTGTGGGAAAAGGGGAAATAACATCGGCCCATCTCCAGTTCACGCAGAGATGGTCAGCGGCTTCTTCACACCTTCCTCTGAGAGCGTAGAAATAAACCAGGCACTGGGTTACATTCCTTATTTCCTCCCTTGTTCTAACTGACAGTTTAGGAAGATAAAGTTCAGAGAAAGACATAGCACAGGAAGCAATTTGTTACATTGTAGCAGGCAGCAAACACAGAGGCAATAAACGAAGCAAAAGGTTACATTGTAGTGAATAGAGGAAGCAAAAGCAATAACCCCGCAGGTTCATCCCCCTCCCCCTTGGGAATATGGCAGAACTCAGGGAAAAGTGAGATTTGTTTTTAAGTCAGAGGGGATAGATAGACATGAAATAGGAATGGGTTCTGACAAAGACAAAACAATTTATCTGTCAATTAATCATTTTATTTCAATCATTGACTGGCAAAACAAAAGTCACAATTGATTAGAGTAAATCAAGCTATAAAATCATAAAACAATAGAAGTGAAAATGTAAGTTAATGTTTAAGAATTTGAGATTTAAAAATTAAAGTAGTAAAATATGATATACATGGTTAAATAATTGCTTAGAATAATAGAATAGTAAAATTACGAATTTGGAATATATAGAATCATTATAATGCTAAAAGTTATGGGAAAGTTGTAGTAAATATTATTGTAGCTAAAGAAAATGTAGTAATATAATATATAAGGAAGGATAATACATAAAGCTTAATTATGGTTTCCAAACTGAAAGAATCCAATTATAATGACTATTTATCTGCACAGTTAAAATAACTCTGAAATTAAGACAAAAATAAGATTTAGCTGACCCCAAGGAAATGAAAACATTGATCAAAATTAGAAAATAAATGTCAGCTGCATTTCAAATATTTTCAAATGAAAAATATCTATGAGGAGAAATTATAGTGTATTTTAACCACTAAAACGTTAGAATCAAGATGGAAAATAGTCAAGTGTTCTTTCATATTAAGAAGACTTGACTCTGAAAGACTATAGGAACTGGGTTACATTAAAAACAGCTAATCATACCTAAATAAACATCATAATAAATATACATTTAAAATTTTACATATTTTTGGAAGTCTGGCATTTTTCCTGAGGAATGACATGTTATAAAATAAAACAACTTTACCTATAATTCCATGATACTTAAAAAACTAATTATGCCCTATTTATTCATAGTAAATAAAATTTTGTTGACATGTTGTGATTGGACACATACATCAAAGGTCAAGAAAGAAGCAAACCTTTAAAATAGAATAGAATGTTTGGTCTGGTAGACAACAATAGAATTCTATCTTTTCTAGAGAATAATAATATTTACAATGCAAAACTCCTTCTAAGAATGTGTAACTTACAGGGTCCTGAGAACTGTATCAGGCTTTAATCAGTCCTTTGGAAGCACTTACCCAGCTGGCCTCCACATCCATCCATCTTCCAATTTTCAATTTCTTGATGGAAAAGAAAGGTGAAACCTTTCAGTGGATCCTTTTCTCTCCAGCAAAATAAATGAAAATTGCTGTGTATCCATTACACTGGTAATAAACTTGCAGCCACTTTAAACATTTCTACTGACAAAAATATCTCACATTTGGAAATTTTGAGCAAAAATGTGAGATTTTTAATAGGGTATATTTTGGCAGGCAAAAATCGATCTGGGAATTTGAGAGTCTGAAATTCTTCAATAGGTGAAATGAGTTCATTTAGTGAAAACGTTCATCCTTCAATCATCGTAGTCCTCACTCTGTCTCTAATCTTAGAATTGTATGCCAATATTAACAAAAGTACACCATGTTTCCCCATACACAAGTCAGCTCTAAACATCTCTGCATTCTTAAAATAAGGGAAGTTCTGATGTTTAGAAAGCTGATTAGATTTAAAACATGGGATTTTTAAATTGGTATACTCTCTAAGTCTCAGAGAAAGTAGCATTCTTTCCAATTTGCTGAGGCAATGAGATTTCCACATGTGCAGAATAAGTGAACTATTTCTGCTTTATTTTTTATATTTACAGAATAAAAAATGCAAACTGTAAAGTGTTGTTTCCTTGCATATGGCTATATTTGAAAAAAATCATACTAATAAATGTATGTAACATCTATTTGGTAGTTTTGATACAAACTTTAATTAGTCTTTAAAATAAGGAATTCTCATGGGAATCCATTGCAACTTTTTAAAAAATCCACTATGATTTTGTGACTATTGGCAAGCATCTCCATTATACTTCACTATTTTTTAATAGTAAAATTAACATTTTCTATCAAGCATAAACCAGAAGTATCATAATTTGGGTAGAATGTAACGTAACAGTAAAAATCTATTTAATTTACTGCAAAAACATTTTTTTTACATTTGGAAAAGTATTCTAGATTTGTTAGAAAAATGACAAAATAAGGCATCCTATGTAGTATGTATTAAAATAACAAATAAACCATGTTATAGGTTGAGGTATCCTTTTAATGTTGTCCTTGGTGCTGCGTATGTCCTTGGTGCGGCATATGTACATCCCTTTCTAATGAACTAAATCAAAAGCAAGCTTTTAAAAGTTTAACCTCAAAAAATGGCTGCAAAGACATTTTGTTCATAGTGAAAATAACCAGAGAAAAGAGGATATTTTCAGAAGGTCTAAGTGAAACTGAATTGCAAATTATATGGAATGTATAATTTCACTTTTTCTGTAAAAAAAACTTATCTCCCATTTTTCCACCATATTGTCAGCTAATGTAGTTTTCGGAAAATTGAATACTATCTTTCTCAATCTCAGCTGATAAAAACCCAGTGATGATTACTCTGGTATATTAGATGCTCATGACAGAGAACAAACAGCAATAACTTAAGCACAACTATACTTAAAAAGGAATGCAAGAAATCAAGAAATCATAAAATATCAAAAAGAAGAGAATGTGAAAAACAACATATAGCTATTTAATCTTGTTTCCCAGTCACCTTGGCTCAATGTACATAGAATAATTTCTTCATTACCAAAAGTCAGTTATACAATGACTAAGGCTGTTTCTTTGTGAGGTTTTAATTTATTTCAGAAATATTCTCCAAATCCTAATCTTGCTAAAGATTAGTTTTAATGGACTCATAATATGAATGAGGATCTGGTATGCTCTTGTTGTGAACATTTTTTTTTTTAGATATAGCCTGTAATGCTTTTAAACCCTGAAATAATAAAAAAGGAATAATAAGTACAATTTTTTAAACATCCTGTTGATTCAAGAGAATATTGCTAGTTATTATTTGATTTCTTTGGGGAATAATAGCAATAGCAATAGCACTTAGACTTATATACTGCTTCACAGTGCTTTAGAGACCTCTCTAATCAGTTTAGAGACGTTGCCTCCAACAATCTGAGTTCTCACTTTATCGACCTTGAAAGGATGGAAGGCTGAGTCAACCTTGAGCTGGTCAGAATCAATCTCCTGGCTGTCAGCAGAATTAGCCTGCAATACTGCATTCTAACCACTGTGCCACTGGACCACCAATATATTAATGAATAAAGTAGATTTATGGGGAAATCTTTAAATGTTAAAGATCTTAACATTACATACTAAAACTTTGGAATTTGACTGTTAATCAAGAAGTATAGTTATATCAAGCATAGGGAGGATATTTTAGTACTTCTCAAACTTCTGAAGGAACATCATGCAGAAGATTAAGACTTATATATTTGTTATTTAATGAGAATGATGAGCTAGCACATCTCTGAATGAGTGGAGGTGATGATGTGGGTATGACCAAAGGACCAGCAAGGAGACAATTCCCATGGAGTGTCTCCTTATAAGAAGAAAATGGAAGATTGTCTACTTTTTGATGGCTGCTCCTTCCAAAGAGACTGCAGGATAGTGATTACCTTTGGTTCTGAGAGACAAAGGGAAGCCATCATATACTTATCTGTGGCAGAGCCTATTTAAGGATATTGGGTTTGCAAACTTCACTTTCTAATAACTTTTGGAAATTATCTATCTCAAAGCTAATAGACATCTTCAAAAAGACAAGTTTGCAAATCAAAGTGACTTTATTCTAGAACAAAGGAAAATGTAATAATAAGTTTAAGAAGTGAAAGACTATAAAATAAATGACAAAATCTTTTTTTAATTCAAAAAAATTATGAATAAATTAAGGGACCAGACAAATTTGGAATATTAAGAATTTTGCCATAAGACTTCTGGTTTGGCATCGTAGCCTGGGCAGACGCATGAAGGCGAGCCTCGTCTCCAGCGTCTGGTTTTATCCCGCTGGGGGACCCTGGAAAGGATCAAAAGTTGCCCTATAGGGGCGACAAGCAAGAAGAGGACCTCCGCTGATCGTGGAAGGGCGGCAGCCCTTCCTCTTGATCTGGGGCAGCTCTTCAAACTGACGGGGGAAAGACCGACCATAGTAATATGGCTTGTCACTAAGCTGCCAACAGCCGAAGTCAAATTTACTACCAAGCACTTTGAAAGCAATGTGAATGAAACTGGGTGAGATCTTCTCTTCTCTTTACCCTAAGTACCTTCTTCCTGTAAAAGCTCTTTGAAGTATCTTCCCCCTGTGAGGAGAGGACGGAAGGGAATTTCTATCCCACCCTCTAAGAATAGCGGTGTCTGACTACCCAGGGGAATCAAAGCATTAAAAAGAACAACTTTAATCTAAGTGGATTTATATATTTCTGAAACTTGGGGACCAAAGGTTTTCCTGTTTTTACTGGAGACTCTTGTTTTTATCTACAAAAAAGAAATAAAATCGGAAAAAGAATTAGAAAAAAATCAGGACTTAAAAAAAACTTAAATGGCACCAGCGACATCTGGTGGTGAAACTTGGTATGGCAATTTGTTATTTCCCAAAAAGAGACTTGGCTCAAAGCCCAGACCTTGATAAGACCTCCTTGTCCTTGGTACTATCTCTGAAGACTTAGCTGCAAGAGAACAGCTGGGCAGCAAAATTGGCTTATTTGAACTGTGAATGTAAACCTTTACTGACTTTTGCTTAACAAATAACTTTTACTAGAAAGACTATCCACAAAGAAGTGAAAGAGATAGATGAAGACCAGGAAAAGATTCTTGCTATGCTGAAAGCAATACATGTAACCATTCTTTTAGCTTGTGACAAAATGAGACTTAAAATAAAAGATCAAGATGCCAGCTCAGATGTACAAAGCCAAATTTTGACTACTAACAAAGAACTAACAATGCAGAAGATAACAGAAGAAGTGGGACAACCAAATATTAAGACAGAGGACTCAATTGACCAACAAATACAGCTGATGGAAAATCCAGAAAAGGAAGTGACAACACTGAAAATGGAAATGACTTTCTATATGAACCAGAAGGAATTTGAGAAAGAAGCAGAACAGATTGAATTGAAGACAAATATATTAGAGCAAGCATGGGGAACTGGAATAATAGGGAGACAATTTAATGAATACAAATGGGCTAGTCCTTCCAGAAAACTGGCAATCAAATGGTCTCCTTTAACTCAAATAACATATATAAGAATAGAGGGAGATCTATTTGATGATTTAAAGGCGCTGATATGGAAGCCTAGTTGGCAAAAGAAGAAAACTAGAATAAGGTTGAAAAAATTGAGACTTTGACTTATTAGAGGGGATTTTATATTGCCAATTAGTGGGCTAAAGGGAGATGTTGGGACAAGGGGAATTTTGGTTATTAGATTTAAAATATTTAGAAATTGGTCAAAAATAAGGATTTTATCGGTTCAATATTTAAAAATTAGATCTAAAAGGGAAAAGAAAATTAAATACTATGAATGTGTTTGATTTATTGATTATTCCGAGCAATATATATATAATGGTTTTTGATTTATTAAAGGGGATATTGTGTTATTAAGTAGATGATTTAATATGGTGAGAAATAGATAACTCTTAGGAAATAGAACAAGGTTATATTTAAATAGATAAAATGTGGATATTATAGTTTGTTATGTAGTGAAATAAGGAAAATTTTGGTTACCCAAAGTCTGAAAATTATAAATATCAAAGGTTAAATTGGAATATTGACAAAAAATTAAAAATTGACTAAAATCAATAACAGGATATGAATTGTTTATGAAGATTGAATGTATTTAAGATATGTATAAGCTAAAAATTTATTGATAAATGTAATAATAATGTCCTTATTGAATTGATATAATTAGAAATGTACCAACCTGAATATGAGAGAGTAATTGTTAAGGGAAAAAGAAGAAATATTTGATGTTGTAGCCCGAGATTTGTACTAAGATTTGTTATTGAGCTATTCATTAACCCAGTCACCACATTGCTTTTTAAATATTCAAATGTAAAATTGGAAAATTAATAAAATATTATAAAAAAAGAATTTTGCCATAAGACTTTAGAAATAATAAATACCTCCCTCGTGAGAACTAAATTACTTTGTCTACCCTAAATAAGTCATAAGAGAAAATCAAGATTTTATGATTCCAGAAATTGGATACTAGAGGGGACTAAAGATTCCAGGCATAAAAAAAAGAGAGACAGGCTTGCCTTTTGCCTTTGGTCAGCATTGCAACAAAATGACAAAAACAATATGACAGCTGAAATGCTCCAGGAGATATATGAAGAATGGGGTCAGGAAATAGCAGCTGTAATGTCAGCAATAGTCTCTGCATCTATGGATAGAATATGCCCAAAAGATATTTTAAAAAATGACATGTGCAAAAAAGAATATCTTAGAGCAGGGATAGGCAACCCAAAACACTCAAAGAGCCACTTGGACCCGTTTCCTGCTGAAAACAAAACACTGGGAGCCGCAAAACCCTTTTGATATCTAAAATAAAGATAATACTGCATATATCCTTTTTTTATCTTTATTATAGATATGTGTGTGTGTGTGTGTACATATGTATGTATGTATGTATGTATGTATGTATGTATGTATGTATATAGGTATATATATAGGTGTGTGTGTATATATATGTGTGTGTGTGTGTATCATAACGGTAAAAAAGGATATATGCAGCGTTATCTTCATTTTAGATGTCAAAAGGATCTCTCTGTGTGTCTCCCTCCCTCCCTCCCTCCCTTTCTCTCTTTCTCTTTCTCTTTCTCTCTTTCTCTTTTCTCTTTCCTCTTCCCCTCTCTCTTTCCTCTCCCTCTCTCCCTCTCTCTTTCCTCTCTCTCTCTCTCTCTTTCTCTCCCTCTCTCTTTCTCTCTCCCCCCTCTCTCTCCCTCTCTCCGATCTTCTGCTCACCTGGCAAGCTGGCTTCAAGCTCTTCTCCAACAAGCTGGCTCTCTCCTCCCCTTCCTGCTTCCTGCAGAGACGCAGCAAAGGGAGGAGCCCCACCCAATAAGCTTTTCAGCTTGTCGAACAGGGTGAGGCCATTCTCTTTTTTACACAAACACACACACACACAGAGGGGGGGGGCGCAAGTGCCTCTCTCTGTCTCTGTCTGCAAATGGCAGAAGAGGCTGGGAACCACAGGAGAAGGCTCAAAGAACTGCATGCGGCTCTGGAGCCGCAAGTTGCCGACCTGTGTCTTAGAGGATCTACAGGATAAACAGTTGGATGTTTCCAGGTAAGGAAATATGACTAGATGAGCTAATTCTACTTTTAAGGATACACTAATAGAATCTTGCAAATCTGATAATACAAATCTCCTGCTGTTCTTTTACAACCTTTTACAAGGCAGTATCCCTTGTCATACCCAAGGTCATTCCCACATATCTGTCAGAACCCATTCCTATTTCATTTCTACCTATCCCCTCTGACCTAAAAACAAATCTCACCTTCCCCTGGGTTCTGCCATACTCCCAAGGAGAGGAGGGATGTGCCTGCTTTCTGCCAAAAAAGACAGCTAAGGAATAACATGAGAATGGTTTTGAATACTTACACTCAGGACTTTTTTTCTCATAGAATGCCCAGAACGGAGTTCCGGCACCTTTTTTGGATGGAACCTTGTACGGTAGGCAAGGCGGGTTATATGACATGTGTGAGTTCCGGCACCATTTTTTTTTTTTTGAAAAAAAAACGAACAGGCAGCTTTTTTTGCTTACACTACCACAACGAACAACAGGCAGCTTTAATATTCCTAGATGCTGAGAAGGCCTCTGACAACTTAAATTGGGTCTTCATGTTTAAAGTTCTGCAAAAATAGACTTTGGGGGGCATTTTATTCAAGGGATCAAAGCTATTTATATATTACAGCAAGCAAAAATTGTTATTAATGGTGATCTAACTAACTCGTGAAATTTGAAAGGGTACAAGACAAGGATGTCCGCTGTCCCCACTGTTGTTTATTTGGGTATTGGAAGTCCTGAATAGAGATATCAGGCAAGATGAGAAGGGGCGTTGTCTTACCTGAACGCCTTTTCTCAGCATGGAGATGGAAAATCCACCAATGGGTTAACTCTGTCTTCCTGCGCATTAGATCAAGTCAGTCAAACTTGCCATGTCCGTCCTGGACTAGGACACACCCAGTCTCGAGAAGGGCAAAAGCCGTTGACCATAGTCTGACGTGTTAGCTCCAAGAACCCTAACAACAGTCCTGATAGACCAGAATGGGTGGGAGTGGATTCTCCATCTCCATGCTGAGAAAAGGTGTTCAGGTAAGACAATGCCCCTTCTCCAGCACAGGAGATGGAGAATCCACCAATGGGACATACCAAAGCCTCACTGTCTCTGCAGGAGGGAAGCAGTCAGGTCCGGTGTCACGTCCCTAGGTACCACTTGTTGGAGGACCTTCCGACCAAAGGAGGCCTCTGCAGAGGCAAACTTGTCTAGCTTGTAATGCCTCACGAATGGTGAAGGCAAAGACCATGTCGCCGCCCTACAAACTTCCTCGATGGACGCCTGAGTGGCCCATGCCGCAGAAGTAGCCGCACTGCACATCGAGTGGGCCATGACACGATGGGAACCGGCAGGGAATGCGACTAGTACGCCCCCGCAATGCAAGCCCTGATCCATCTGCCTATCGTAGAGGCAGACACCCTCTGTCCCTTAGAAGAATGATGAAAGGAAACAAAGAGGGCTTCAGAGGTGCAGAAGGCAGCCGTCTGCTTGATATAGCAGCAGAGGGCCCTATGAATGTCCAGAGAATGCCATTGCCGTTCCAGGACATGAGACAGATTAGGGCAGAAATCCGGAAGTACGATTTCCTAAGCCCTATGGAACAGAGTGTTGACTTTTGGAATAAAGGTGGGGTCCAAACAAAGGACCACCCGGTCCTGATGAAAAATGCATAGGTCATCCCCGATGGAAAGCACCGCCAACTTAGAAATCCTCCTGGCAGATGTAATCGCCACCAGGAAGGCGACCTTGAGAGACAAGGATCGCAGATCACAAGTTCTGAGAGGCTCAAAAGGCAGCCTTGTGAGGGCCTGTAGAACCCGCGGCAACTCCCAAGAGGGATACCTATGAACTACGGGGGGCTTGGTGTTGGTGGCGCCTTTGATGAAGGAGTGAATCAGAGGATGTTGACCTAACAGCACCGAGTTGTCACAGGTAAGTAAGGTGGAAAGAGACGCCACCTGCCTGCGTATGGTATTAGGCGCCAAGCCCCTGTCAAGACCCTCCAGTAAGTAGTCCAAGATTCATGGAACTGTTAAATTCGAGATAGTCAAATGGTGTCTTTTGCACCAATGACAGAAATTCTTCCATGTGGAATCATAGATACGGTTTGTAACAGGCCTTTGGGAGGCCTGAATCATGGAGATGACGCCTGGTGAACAGGATTCCTCCGACAGGATCCGACGTTCAAGTGCCAGTGTCACTTGTCCTTACCGGAATGTGAGTTGACAAAGCACCCGAAGACGCTGTTTACTCATGAAATGACGGTTTAATCAGGAACAAGCTTCTGATGTTAGCAAAGACCTTCAGCCTGAGGCTCTTTACAAATAAAGTTTACGTTGGGAGCTACTGCCTCCCAGCGTTATTTAAATACACTCCCAAGTTCACCCCACCCTCCACCAAGCGACACCACCACACCCCCGCCCTCCTACATCACACCCTCCTATTCCCCCAACCAGCATCTTTCAGTTAATTGCCCCATTAGTCTCTCCGTCTGGAACCTTCCTGCCAACGCCCTGTGCTTCTGCTGGCGATGCCCTGTGCTCTCCAGGCTGCCTCCCCTCAGCTGATTGTTAATTACAGCTGCTCGTCGGCTTGCTGACTGCGATNGATGTGGTGGTAAGATATCGCATTCTCGCTCGTCAAATACCTCTGCGAGGTCAGTGTACTCCACCGGGAAGGTCAACTCTTCCGTTTCCTTGTTTGGTTGGGGTTTATCGCCCTCTTTTCCCAGCTTGACCTGCTCAGGGGACGGTGGCTGAGGACCCACACCAATACGTACCCTCCTATAACCTCCTTCCCACCATATTGTTGGACCCCACTTATCCAACCAAGCCAATCCCAATATGACGGTCTCCGTCATGGATGGTATAACTACAAATCGGATCATTTCCCAATGGTCCCCTAAGTCCATCCGTACAGGTTCAGTGATGTATGTAGCAGGCACCCCTCCCAACAAGGACCCGTCAACCTGCTCAAATCATACTGGGGTACGTAAGGGCCTTATTTTAATGCCTGTTTGTCTTACCACCTGTTCGCTAATTAAACACCTAGTACACCCTGTATCTAGTAGGGCGTTGTATCGACTCCTACACCCTGACCCTGGATTAGAGATTGTTATTGGTAATACAAATGGATGAATAGGTTCACTTACCATGGGATCTTCTACCGTTTCGGCTTCCTTGTCGCATATTATCAGCTGGGTTCCTATTCCGCTTGTTTCCTCCTCAGGGGTCGTCCCATCCCTTTGGGGTCTGGGGCCCGAGGTCTTTTGTTGAACTGCTTGGGACCTTTCTTGGGGTTTCTTTGGTATACCCCTAGTAGATAATTCTGGTTTCCCTTTGGGGAGTGGTTCAGGACATTCAGCAGCACGATGTCCCGGTTGACTCCAACTTTAATTTCGGACTTGCCAGTCGGAACCTTGCCGGTGCAGACTGGGTTGAAGAGGCCCCACCCTGCGACCAGGATGTTGGGTCTGGTCCCTGATCCCATCTTTGCCAGGAAGAAGAGGGGTCTTGATATCCCCCTTCCCCGAATTATTCCCGTAGTAGGTCCATAGTAGTTTGGCCGGGGGCGGTAGTATAGCTCCAGTCCTCTTCATCCTCCTCTGTTACACGCCGCTCTTGCCATTGGTACAGGCCTCGGCCTCCCTCTTTAGGACCCAGTCCATGTCCATCTGGCATGCCAGTGATTGCAGGGCTACGCCACCACTCGCCAGTCAGGGCGTTTCCACTAGTTGTCATTAGGGTGGTTCCACCAGTTGTCATCCCCTGGGGACCCATATTGATGCCTGACTGGTCCACCTGACTGGCCTCAACTACTTTAGGGCGTACCACTGCATCATCTATGGCAGGAGGGCTCACTTCCACTCCTTCCACTTGTATTTCCTCAGTCTCTGGTCCAACAGGAGCCACGTCCTGAGTACCCTCTGCCATGGTTCAAAGCAAACAAACTAACCAGGCTTTTATCAGAAAAGAAAATAAAGTAGGGAGCATAAACTTTCTGTCACTTGTCCTTACCGGAACATGAGTTGACAAAGCACCCGAAGACGCTGTTTACTCATGAAATGACGGTTTAATCAGGAACAAGCTTCTGATGTTAGCAAAGACCTTCAGCCTGAGGCTCTTTACAAATAAAGTTTACGCTGGGAGCTACTGCCTCCCAGCGTTATTTAAATACACTCCCAAGTTCACCCCACCCTCCACCAAGCGACACCACCACACCCCCGCCCTCCTACATCACACCCTCCTATTCCCCCAACCAGCATCGTTCAGTTAATTGCCCCATTAGTCTCTCCGTCTGGAACCTTCCTGCCGACGCCCTGTGCTTCTGCTGGCGACGCCCTGTGCTCTCCAGGCTGCCTCCCCTCAGCTGATTGTTAATTACAGCTGCTCGTCGGCTTGCTGACTACGATGCTGGTTCTCCCCCTCCATTAATTACAGCTGCTCGTCGGCTTGCTGACTGCGATGCTGGTTCTCCCTCTCCTTGTATGTCAAGCCTGGGAGGGCTTGACAGCCAGGCAGTTAACTGGAGCCACTGGGGGTCTGGATGATGAAGAACCCCCTGGCTGAGAGAAATGGACCTGGAGGAATCCTCCATGGAGGAGACCTGGAGAGGCTCACCAGGTCGGCAAACCATGGCCTCCGTGGCCAATACGGGGCCACGAGGAGCAGCTCTGCCCTCTCCTGCAGGAGTTTGCGGATGACAGCCGGAATCAAGGGGAGAGGAGAAAATGCGTATAGCAGGCCCTCCGGCCAAGGACCTCGAAGAGCATCCGCTCTCTCTGCCCCTGGGGACGGGAATCTGGAGAAGAACCTCGGGAGTTGGGAGTTCGCCGGAGAAGCAAACAGGTCTATGACCGGCAGGCTGAACCTGTTGGAGATCTCCCTGAAGAGGTCCGGGTGCAGGCGCCATTCTGAGTGGTCCACTGTTGACCTGCTCAGGAAGTCCACCTGTCGGTTTGCCTCCCCCAAGATGTGGTCGACTCTGATGGAGGTGAGGTTGGTCTCTGCCCAGGAGCCAAACAACTGGGCCTCAGCCATGAGGGTCCTGGAACGGGTATTCCCTTGCCGGTTCACATGGGCCTTTGCCACCACGTTGTCCGTAAGGACCAGCACGTGTTGCATCGCAACCCTGTTGCAGAAGTGGCGGAAAGCCAGGTATATGGCTCTGAGCTCCAACCAATTGGTGTTATGCCTCAGGTCTGACTGGGACCACCGCCCTTGAGCCAACTGCGACTGAAGGTGTGCTCCCCAAATGAACAGACTGGCGTCTGTCATAAGCGTGAGCCGAACGGGCTCCTTTAAGAAGGACTCTCTGGCTACCGCTGGTGAAGACCACCGACTTAGAGACCGTAAGATCTGGGGAGGGATCCTTATCCTTTGGTTGAAGGGGCTGGTGCCCAACCTTTGGAAGGGGAGCAGGAACCACTGGAGGTTCCTGAAATGTAGCCTGGCCCAGGGTACAATCGCTATGCACGATATCATCTTTCCCAGAAGCTGGGAAAGAACTGCAAGCGACACTATGCATTCCCTGCATACTTTGAGGACCAGGTTCCGGATACTGTCCCGACGTTCCTGGGACAGGTAAACCTGGCAGCCAACTGTGTCTATGATGGCACCTAGATGTAGGAGCCTGGTCGACGGAACTGTCTGGCTCTTTTGAAAGTTTACCGAGAACCCGTGGTCCTGGAGGACCATGATCACCAATATCAGGTCCGACTGGGCGTCCTGGAGGGACAACGACTGGATGAGGATGTCGTCCAGGTAGCATTGAATGCATACCGGTACCAGTCTCAGGTGTGCAGCGAGAACCGCCAGGATCTTGGTAAACACCCTCGGAGCCGATGACAGGCCGAACGGCAGGGCCCTGTACTGGTAGTGATGGCCTATATAAGTGAACCTGAGGAACAGCCGGTGGTCGGGGAGGATGGGGATGTGGAGATACGCTTCCATGAGATCTATGGACGTCAGGAAGTCCCTGTTTCTTACGCTTCCCAAAATGGACTGGAGCGTTTGAATCTTGAATTTTCAGTATGCAATATGGGAATTCAGACCTTTGAGGTCTAGAATCACCCTCCATCCTCCCGAGGTCTTGGGAACCACAAAGAGGATGGAATAAAATCCCCCGCCCCTCTGACCGGCCGGCACCGGTTCTATGGCCCTTATGTCTTAAAGATGATGAATGTCCTCCTGCATGAGGCCCTATTCTATCCCAGCCTATAGCCGTCCTTGTTAAAGGCACAAGGACCAAACCCCTGTTGATAAAATAGGCTGGAGACTTAAACAAAACAAACCCCTTTTAATATGGGTGACAAACCTGACAAGAAGAGGGAGTCAGGCTATTCTCCAAAGCGCCTGAAGGCAGGACAAGAAGCAACGGATGGAAACTAATCAAGGAGAGAAGCAACTTAGAACTAAGGAGAAACTTCCTGACAGTTAGAACAATTAACCAGTGGAACAACCTGCCTCCAGAAGCGGTGAATGCGCCAACACTGGAGGTTTTTAAGAAGAAACTGGACAGCCATTTGTTTAAGTCTCCAGCCTATTTTATCATCCGCCTCCACGACAAACGGCCGTTGCGGGTTCAGGATGCTTCAGGATGGGCTCCTTCATGAAGGCTTCCTTCAAAGCCTGGAAAGCCCATTGTTCTGGAGTGTCCCACTGGAACCGAGTCTTTTTCTGCAGGAGCCAAGTAAGCGGGGCTGTCATGGTAGCAAACCCGGGGATGAAAGTCCGATAATAGTTGGCGAACCCAAGAAGTCACTGGACATCCTTCACATGACGTGGGGGTTGCCAACTCTACAGAGACTCGACCTTACTCGGCTCCATGGCGATGCCCTCAGGAGAAATGCGGTGACCCAGGAACTCGATAGTCGTCTGGTAGAACTGGCACTTCTCTAGTTTGGCATATAGCCAATGTACTCGGAGCCGCTGCAAGACCTGACGGAGATGCTGATGGTGCACCTCTCGCAATAGGGAGTAGATCAGGATGTTGTCCAAGTAGATCACGACAAACTGATCTAACAAGTCCCGTAAGATGTCATTAATAAAGTGCTGGAACACTGCAGGGGCGTTGGTCAGGCCAAATGGCATCACCGTGTACTCAAAGTGCCCGTACCAAGTACCAAACGCCGTCTTCCACTCATCACCCGACCGAACTCTGGCAAGGTTATAAGCTCCACGCAAGTCCAGTTTTGTGAAGATCTTTGCCTCACGAAGCCGGTCCAAGAGTTCGGGGATGAGGAGCAGCGGGTATCGGTTGTGCACCGTGATGGCATTTAATTTCCTATAATCACAGCAAAGCCACAATTCACTGGACTTCTTGACAAAGAGCACGGGTGCAGACACTGGCGAGGACGAGGGCCGAATAAAACTCCGAGCCAAATTCTTCTCCAAAAAGTCCTGCAACGCGGCCAACTCGGGGTCCGACATGGAATACAAACACCCCACTGGGAGAGGCACTTCAGGGACTAAGTCAATAGGGCAGTCATAGGGCCTGTGCTGGGGGCAATTGATCTGCCTCAGACTCGCTGAAAACATCAGCATAATCCACCAATGCAGAGGGTAAGGAGACCCCCATGGGCCCCTCTACCTGACCGGCACAGATGTGGCGGGTGTGGTCCACGCACTGTAAGCTTGGAAAGGTGACCAAGTTCTGTGACCAATAAATCTGTGGGTCATGCGCCCGGAGCCACGCCAGTCCCAAGACCACGGGGAAATGCAGGTCTGATGTGATATAGAACTGGATGGCGTCCTCATGTGAACTGATGGCCATACATAGCGGTTGTGTGGCGGCCTTAATTGGCCCAGACAGGAGCACTTGACCATCAATGGTCTCCACTAATATCGGCGGATCAACCTGGCATTGGGGAATTGCCCATTTAGCCAAAAATGCTGCATCCATAAAGTTCGTCGTGGCCCCAGAGTCAATCAACGCATGGACGGTAATCCCCTTGGGCAACCTAGGGAGAAGCAGGCACGCCTCCAATATCAGATGCCTTGGGGGGTCCGTGGGCAGCATCTGAAGGGTGTCGCTCGGTGTTGCGGGATGCCAGACCCAAAAGGCCTTTCAGGTCGGGCGTGTGCCGTTTTCCGACAGGGGAGCAGATGGCAGTCTCGGGACAGGCTCAGTCACAGACGCCCCTCGTTGCTTCTTGGGGCAGAAAGCGGTGTCATGTGTCTGAGTAACGAAACACTTAAAAGGACTTTCAGGCATGTTTTCTCCTGAAAGCATTTATTAATGTTACAATACATCAGTACAGCATGGTGGAAATGCTTAGGTCTGCTTTTCTTCCGTTACGCATAACATTCCAAGCATTTTCCACTCCCTTATTGTAGGGTCATGGTTCACATCTTCCAATCAACTTGGAAGATGTGATTTACTTCCGGTTTCTTTCTACCGGGCTATCCTTATGTTCCTCCCTCTTTCCCAGTTGCTGGTTTAACTATATATATACCAGACAGTTCTGCACATTGTCAAAGCAAGAATATACAGTATTTGCAGCGTTGACATCCGGCCCCCCTTACAAAAAGGACAGATCCTGTAAAGCAAACCAAAGCATATGTTAAGGGTCATCTTTCGGTTTGTTGGGGTGTTTCACATGAAACCTTTTGA
>NW_015389613.1:28803-29815 GCF_001527695.2 Protobothrops mucrosquamatus
TACAACTTTTTACATAGTTTTCCACATCCTTTTTTAGCCCCGGCCACCAGAATTGTCGGCGGGTGAGGTGTAGGGTTTTCAAATATCCGAAGTGTCCAGCCTGTTTTTCATCATGGCTGTGTTTGAGAGCATTAAGACGGAGGGCTTCTGGCAAATATAGTTTTCCCCCCATGTAAGCCAAACCATCCCTGCACGTTAGAGAGGCCTGATTATCTTTGAACCATTGGTCGGTGAGGAGTTCTCGTTTTATTTTCTTCGCTCCAGGGTCATCAGGATTGGGGACCCTGCGAGGTGCAAGTTGATTGGCAGTTTGTGGATTGGGGATAATTGCCTCATTAACCTCTTCTCGTTCGCTTTTGTATTGGGGTAGCCGGGATAGCGCATCAGCTAGGAAATTCTTTCCTCCGGGTATGTACTTTAGAGTGAAGTCAAAGCGGTTAAAGTACTGTGCCCACCGCACTTGCTTTGGGGACAGCTTGCGGGGAGTTTTCAGCGCTTCTAAATTTTTGTGATCTGTCCATACCTCAAATGGCACCTTGCTCCCCTCCAGATAGTGTCACCAGTTTAATAGTGCCCATCTAATCACAAATGCCTCTTTCTCCCAGATTGCCCATCTCCACTCACTCTCAGTAAATTTCTTAGAGGTGTAGGCGCAGGGTTGCAGGATCCCATTTTTGTTCTTTTGCAGTAACACAGCTCCAACTGCCACATCGCTGGCGTCGGCTTGGATCACAAAGGGTTCCCCTGGGCAGGGGTGCTTTAGGACCGGTTCAGCAGCAAATAGTCTCTTTAAATTTTCAAAAGCTGTTTGATAGCCCATTGTCCATGCTAGTGGTTGGCCCGGTCGTGGCTTCCCTCCTCCTTTGCCTGTTTTGAGTAGTTCTGTAAGGGGTAGGGCAATCTCGGCAAAAGAGGGGATGAATTGACGATAAAAGTTGGCAAAACCCAGAAAGCTCTGGAGCTGTTTGCGAGTCTTTGGGGGCTGCCATTCGATTATAGCTTTCACCTTGGC
>NW_015389613.1:29866-66973 GCF_001527695.2 Protobothrops mucrosquamatus
CTCCTCCTTTGCCTGTTTTGAGTAGTTCTGTAAGGGGTAGGGCAATCTCGGCAAAAGAGGGGATGAATTGACGATAAAAGTTGGCAAAACCCAGAAAGCTCTGGAGCTGTTTGCGAGTCTTTGGGGGCTGCCATTCGATTATAGCTTTCACCTTGGCTGGATCCATTTCAATACCCTCATTGGAAATTCTGTAGCCAAGGTAGTCTAATTGGGTTTGGTGAAATTCACACTTCGACAATTTGGCATAAAGCTTGGCATTCAATAGTTTCTTTAACACTTCTTTCACCAGCTTTATGTGATCAGTCATATTCGTGCTGTATATCAGGATATCATCGAGATACACCAAAACCCCTTTGTACAAGTGATCATGTAGGACCTCAGAAGTAGACCTAAGCATAATGTCATGTGTCTGAGTAACGAAACACTTAAATGGACTTTCAGGCATGTTTTCTCCTAAAAGCATTTATTAATGTTACAATACGTCAGTACAGCATGGTGGAAATGCTTAGGTTTGCTTCTCTTCCGTTATGCATAACATTCCAAGCATTTTTCACTCCCTTATTGTAGGGTCATGGTTCACATCTTCCAATCAACTTGGAAGATGTGATTTACTTCCGGTTTCTTTCTCCCGGGCTATCCTTATGCTCCTCCCTCTTTCCCAGTTGCTGGTTTAACTATACATATACCAGACAGTTCTGCACATTGTCAAAGCAAGAATATACAGTATTTGCAGCGTTGACAAGCGGCCAAATGCCCAGGGTCCCCACAGTAAAAACACAACCCCCCCCGAACATCGCCTGTTCATCTCTGCCAACGATAGGGAGGTCTGGCAGCACCTAACTCCATTGGCTCCTCCCTCTGGACCGGGGTCTTACGCACAATGGGGGCAGTACGGGTCTCTGGGGTGGCATGGCGACTCCTTTGCTGCTGCAGCCAGGTGTCGATCCGCAGACAGAGATGAATGAGCCCATTAAGGTCCGGGGGAACATCAACACGGGCCAGCTCATCCAGCATCTCCTCTGACAATCCATCCTGGAAAGCGTCCACGAGCGCAGCCTCATTCCAGGCTGAATCCTGGCTAAGCAGCCGAAATTCGCTGATATAGCCCTGCAGGGGGTGTCGGCCTTGCCTCAGAGCTTTCAAATGCCTGGTAGCTGTCTGGGTCTTGATGGGGTCCTCATACATCATCTGTATGTAATCACAAAACCCCACAAAGTTGTCCATCAATGGACTAGGTTGGGCTAGCAGGGGTGTGTCCCAACGAGCTGCAGAACCAGAGAGCAGGCTTATCATAAACCCCACTTTATCCCGGTCAGTGGGGAAATCATCTGCTCTCACACTGATATACAGGTGGCATTGTCCCATGAAAACAGGAAACATGTCCGGGTTGCCATCAAATTTGTCCGGCCTCACCACTTGGCATTTTCTCCTGGGTGGTGATGGAGCAGCAGGAACATGTGCAGATAGCTGATCAACAAAGCCAGCTGCTGGGAGAGCTGGGCGTTCTCAGCACGTAGCTGCTCCATAATAGTAGGGGGTTAGGCGGAAGGCAAGCTGTTCTATCCCAGCCTATAGCCATCCTTGTTAAAGGCACAAGTACCAAACCCCTGTTGATAAAATAGGCTGGAGACTTAAACAAAACAAACCCCTTTTAATATGGGTGACAAACCTGACAAATAGTCCAGAAACAAAAGCAGCAAAACACCATCCAAATGGAGGAAATAGTCCACATGAAACACGATCCAAACAAAAGAGTAGTCACAGGCAAGACGAACAGAACAGGATCCCATGAAGTACTTTGCAAACGGTTGCCTTCCGCAACCAGCACCACCCACACCTCCTCTTTTTATACAGCAGTCCCAAGGCGTTGCCTCTCAGTGCCTTCTCCTTTTTCCCTGGAGTTGTCGTATTGACTGCTGCTGATTTACTCTTGCTAATTGCCGGCGTGTGTGAGCATCAATTAGCATGTCCATCAGGTGTGAGTCCTCCGAGTCTGACTCATTCTCCTCACACAGCTGAGCTTCATCAGGAACACGACTGGAGGGCCCAGGCTCTTCCTCAAACCGTGAGTCTTGTAATTCATCAGAGCCTCCCTCTGACCCTGATGGCCCTTCAAATGCCTCCTCCACCTCCTCCTCAGATTCCTCAGACTCAGCTATTGGGAACACAGGCTGGCACGGAATCACAATAGGCCCTTCTTTACGGGGTTCTTTGATTGAGGGCAAAAAATGAAGTGTTCTGGAGGTCTGGACACGAATTCCAGGGACAGCCATGTTGGATGGTTTGCAGGACCCAGGAGTCTGTGGTGGTGGCCTCCCACTGGTAGGCAAAGAGGGACAATCTTCCCCCTATGGGAGGGGCCGCCCGAGAGTCACTTGGACCTTCTAAAGCAGTGGTTCTCAACCTTCCTAATGCCGCGACCCTTTAATACAGTTCCTCATGTTGTGGTGACCCCCAACCCCCCATCCAGCTGGCCGGGGGTTATCAAAAACTTGACCCAAAAAAAAGGAAAAAATGGGAAAGTATAGGTAGTCCTCGACTTACAACAATTCGCTTAGTGACTGTTTGAAGTTACAACAGCACTGAAAAAACGAATTATGATCATTTTTCACACTTATGATTGTTGCAGCATCCCCAGGGTCATGTGATTTACATTCGGATGCTTGACAACTGATTCATTCATGTCCCAGGGTCACGTGATCAATGGCCAGGGGGCGTGGCCAGCTGATCACTCAGGTTGCAGAGTGCCTGTGGGGGGAATCTGTGGGTCTCTGGGATAGTACTGGGATGGGTGCCTGCCTTCCTTCCCTCCCTTCTCTCCCCTTGTCCCTTCCTTTCTTCTTTCCTTCCTTTCCTTCACCTCCTTCTTAGTCTCTTCCTCCTTCCCTCCCTCTCTCCCCTTGTCCCTTCCTTCCTTCCTCCCTTCCTTCCTTCCCTCTTTGTCTCTTCCTCCTTCCCTCCCTCTCTCCCCTTGTCCCTTCCTTCCTTCCTCCCTTCCTTCCTTCCCTCTTTGTCCCTCCCTTCCATTCTTCCTTCCTTCCTTCCCTCTTCGTCCCTTCCTTCCTCCCCCCTCCTCTGTGCCCAGGAAAGGACAAGGGGAGGGGGACAGTCTGCCAGCATGGCTGGTGGCTTTGCCAAACCTGCCTGTGCACAAGCAGAGGAGAGCTCCGCCCAGCTCACTTGCTCAGCTTCGCCAGAAAACATGCCTCTTGCTGGGCTACAGCTGATTCGCGCTTCTGCTAAATTAGCAAGCGGTGGCATGTTTTCTAGCAAAGCTCGAGTAAGTTTGCTGGGCAGGAGCCAAGGAGAGCTGCTACAGCTAACCTGCTTCTGGGCTGCTCTGCAGAAGCACGGATCAGCTGTAGAGGCTCGCCCCGATCCTGGACAAGAGGGAAGGAAGGAAGGATGGAAGGGACAAAGGGAAAGAGGGAGGGAAGGAGGGACAAAGAGGGAGGCGAAGGAAAGGAAGGAAGGAGGGAAGGAAGGAAGGGACAATGGGAGAGGGAGGGAAGGAGGAAGAGACCAAGAGAGAGGGAAGGAAAGGAAGTTCCAGCCAGCAGAGGCTTGGCAGCCCGGCTGCCGAGGAACAGAAGAACGCAAAGCCAAGGAGAAGAAGGTGGCGGTTTCCTCTCAAAGGGGGCTCCTTTTCTCCACCCCTTCCCTGGGTTTGTGGGGAATTTCTCATCACCAACACTGACAGGTGCTCCTTTGAGCCCGCCGCGAGCTTTCTTGCCCCCTTTGCTTCTCCCCCCCGCTTTCGTGAGGATTGTGGCGCCCTTGAGAAGCCAATCGTGCTTTGAAGCTTAGGAGAGGAGGAGTCCCTTCCTCCTTCCCTCCCTCTCTCCCTGTCAAGCCCCGGCGGGCTCAACATGAACGGGCAAAGGAGTCGAGGACGGGCGGGGTGGCAAAGGAGACCAGCGGCCGTCGCCAGACCTCCCGGCTGACAAGCGCAAGTTCGGGGGTCGCCAGCTGACGGGTGCAGGAGTTGGATGCTGCGGCAGCCTCCCCTTCGCTGACCTGCGTGCACGAGAAGAAGTCAATCCAGTTGCTGCACAATGAGTCCCTGGGGAGGGCGGGGGCTTGCTCTGCGCCTGCGCTCTTCATGCGCCCCCTGCAGGGCACATTTGGTAGAGTTCGTGCAGACTGCCGCCAAGCAGCATATTTTCTACAAACAAGTGAGGTGGAGCGGAGGGGGGGGAGGGAGGCACCACCACAGGGGGAGGGAGAGAAGGCAGTTGACAAGCCCTGCCTAAGACCATCAGAAATATGTGTTTTCCAATGGTGTTAGGCGACCCCTGTGAAAGGCTCGTGCAACCCCCAAAAGGGTCGCGACCCACAGGTTGAGAACCGCTGTTCTAAAGGGTCGACCCCTCCAAAAGGGCCGCTTGCCCTGGTACTGTTGTCTGGGTCTGGAGCCTGATCTGTCAGATGGGCGATCCTGTCTGGCCACAAAGGGGCGAGGGGGCTGCATGGAGCCTGAACTCGCTCCAGACCGAAAGGACTGCCTGCGGGCATAAGGATTGGAACGCCTGTCAGTGCGCCTGCTGAGGTGGGTCAATACCTTCCGCTTGTCCTTGTTCTCGGTCAGGTAGGGCACTAGGGCCTCTCCAAACAGCAGACCACCCTGATAAGGGGCTGCAGCCAGATGCCACTTAGATTTGGCATCAGCTTGCCAATGTTTGAGCCATAGCATACGCCGAGCTCTAACATTGGAGGCCATGGTCCTGGAGGAGAACCTGGCCACATGCAGAGTTGCATCGGAGACATATTCCGATGCTGCGACCAGCTTGCTCAGGTCTTGATGTGTGCGTACGTCCTCCGGAGGCAACCTAGCCTGAAGTTGACATAGCCAAAGGAGAGAGGACCTAGCGAAGAAGGATGCGGAAGTAGCCGCCCTTATGGCCCATGCCGCCGCCTGCTGAGACCTGCGGAAAGTCAATTCCCATCTCCTGTCCTCGGCCTTCAGCGCCTCGGCCATATCTCTGGAGAGTGTGGATGAGGACAAGAGGGGGGCCAGGGGTTCATCCACTGTTGGCACCTCCAATGCGTCAGCCAAGTCTGGTGCAGCACTGAACAATTTCTTGTCCGTTCCCCCCCAGAGGAGGGAAGGTGCCAGGGGAGACCCATTGCTTCCGAACCGCGTTCAGGAAGAGATGGACAAGGGACATGGTGTTGAGTCACAACTGGCTCAGAAAACACCAGGTTCGGATATGAAGCGGATGCAGGGTCTGACTGAGGAATCCTATTGGGGCCTATATTGGCAGTTGCGCTGGCCTTGCGAAGCAGAGGCAAGAAAAGAGCTGGGTTAAAAAGACCTCCAAATGGTGGGGGGTCCGGGGGAGGGTCCTCCTCCTCGACCATGGTATATCAGGTTGTTCGTAATCCAGAGGAGATGAGGCCCTGCTGTAAGAAAAACGGGATGGTGAGGAGGCCCATGGTACTCTGGTGCTCCCAACTGGTGGGGGTAGGATGGCGGAAAAGATACCACTGATTCAGCTCTGGGCATGTGGTAGGACCTGGCAGCAAGCGCCCGGTCAACTGCCTGAGAAATTAGGGTTTGAAGGCGATCGTCAGGAGGGATGGTTTCAGGCTCAGTTGCCCTGAGTCCAGCAGCAGTGAGGGTGAAAGTCGCCTCTGGGGCTGAATGTGGGACCCGCGGCGCCAATGGAGGTTGGTGGATGGTGGGACCTTGATCCACCCCAGGAGAAGGGGGTGTGGGAATCCCCACCGGTGACCAGACCCCCTGGGCAGAGGTCAAGGGCCCCAGTGGAAGATCAAAGAACGAGGCCTCCACTTGTTCTGCCTCTGCCCTGGCCTGTTTCTGCGCTTTGGAGAATTCTTTCTCCAAAGCCTGGTGCCTCCTGCTGGCCTGTTTCTCCGCCAATTTAGAAGGCTTCCTGCTGGAGATGGCCTTAGCCTTGGCCGTGATCCTGCCTGCCGCTTCCTGGTTGGAGGACCTGTGCCTTTTCTGGCTAATGGATGGAGGTGAGGTATCCTTAGGCTGGGGAGCCGTGATATTCTCCATCCTGAGGAGACTCTCCTGAGGAGAGTTATCTCAGGAGTGCTGAGTGCTGAGAGGAAAGTCTGGCAGTGGATCAATCGGCGGGTAAGCAATTGGAGCAGGGGAATGTTCACCCTGCTTCCCTGGCCACCAAACCGGTTATGACCCTGGGGGCCCCAGTTGTGTCTATGGCCGCGGCAATGTCAGGTGAGTGACAACAGCCAGCCTGCTCGTAGGATGCGCAGTGGTGACAAGGCCAGCAAGATGATGAGTGTCAGCACAGTATGCGCAACTGGTGGATCTGCGGAGTTGGCACAATCACTCGTGTGATGACCGCAATCCAATGCACAGCCCGTTAAATGGTGGCCAGGAGGGAGATGAGGCACCAGATTGAGGCCTGTTGGGGCCTAGTTTATGCGACCAACCTGTCAAGGCACGCAATGTCCCTTCTAACCGAGTGAAAGACTCCTCCTGAGAAAATGACGATCTGTTTCAGGAAAGGGAGTCTGAATGTGAACTGAGCTAGTCCCAATCCTGCCCAGATACCCGGTGAAGGAGAAAAATTCGAGTATTTAGGCCATACAAGATGGCGGGCGTAACTCTTCAGTTCCTCCCTCAGTCCCCCTGTAGGGGGAAACAAGGCGGATTATGTGATAAAGTCACGAATCCTCTTCCCCGCACGCCCGTCATATCTCTTGGACGGCAGCTGCAGCAGCCACGCGTCCAAAAAGGCGGCTGCACTGATGGAATTGCCGCGGACCCCAGGGGGCCTGCAGGCCAAGGCCTGCACAAGCCTCATGAGGCCTAAGGAATCACCTGACTGCCGCATGCAGAGAAACGGTCGATTTAGCCGCGGTGGATTACCACGCGGCTTTCAAAATGGTGGCCGCAATGCCGCGGCCACAGGGAGAACCTTCCGGTGCCTCCAGAGAGGCTGAAAGCAATGGGGGCTAGCCAGCCACGCAGCTTTCAAAATGGCAGCTGCGATACCGCGGCTGCAGGGAGAGCCTCCCGGTGCCTCAGAGGCTGGAAGCAAAGAGGGGGCTTCTAGAGACAGAAGGGGGAGGGGGTGTAGATTGCGGCGCTGAGTCCAACGCCGCAAAAAGTGATGAAAAGGAGAGCGGAAGCCTCCGCTCCTCCTGGGAGCTGGGGAAAGTAGATCAAGCCTCCGATAGTCAGCTGTGGTAGCACTGAGCCCAGCACTACTCAGAAGACTGAAATCTGACGAAGGCTAAGAAAATGGAGAATTCACCAATGTTTTGGTCTACCTTCCTGATCTAGGAGCCAAACTTGAACGTCTGTCCTGGGCTGAGATCAAGTCGAGACTGGGTGTGTCCTAATCAAGGACGGGCGTGGCAAGATTTGACTGACTTGATCTAATGGACAGCAAGACAGAGTTAACCCATTGGTGGATTCTCCATCTATTGTGCTGGAGAAAATAAAAGGTATTAATGTTAGGAAGGAAGTTTATAAATTGAAGGCCTTTGCTGGTGATTTGGTAACATTTCTGCAAGACCCAAAAAATAATATCGAACACTCGATGAGGAAACTACATGAGTTTGGATCCTTGGCTGCTTTCAAAATTAATAAGCAGGAAACATCAATGTTGATTAAGAATATGATAGCACAGGATGGTGATATACTGACTAAAAAGTGCAGTTTTAGGGTTGAGAAAAAGATGAAATATTTGATGGTTACATTAACAAACTCAAACACAAACTTATTCAAAGATAATTATGTGCCTCTCTTGAATGGCATCAAAAAAGATTTATTAAGATGGGACAGATTGCATTTATCATTACTGGGTAGAATTTCTGTGATTAAGATGAATGGTTTACCAAAGATGCTCTTCCTGTTTCAAACATTACCAATACTTGCAACTGATACTCCATTTAAACAATGGCAGAGGGATATCTCTAAATTTATATGGCAGGGGAAAAAAATGAGAATTAGATATAAATTATTGCAAGATGCTAAGGAAAGAAAGAGTTTGGGTTTACCCAATTTGAAACTGTATTTTGATGCTTTTTGTTTGGTTTGGCTAAAAGAATGGGTGAACCTTCAGAATAAGAGGTTGGCATGATTACTTGTGGTATGATAAAGTTAAAGTAAATGTTGATTTTAATAACCATTTTACTAGGCGTATTATTTGGAAAGTTTGTAATAAACTTTCAAAAATTTGCCACTTTGGGTTTCCCCACAAGAAGCCTTTTTTAGAAAAGAGATGGTGATGAGGCCAAATTGATAGACCTACGGTAAAATAATATCTCAAATCCAAGGAGGAGCTAGAATCAGAAGGTCATGTTTGCCATTGGTTTACATATATGAAGTTGAAAGAAAGATTTAAGTTAGATAAAAAGAATCATGGGTTTAATTTTGTTAAAAATGACCTGGAAACCTTACTGTGCAGTAGTGATGAACATATTATTGCTAAAGTTTATAAAACGTTATTGAATTTGAATCTGGAAAATG
Source organism: Protobothrops mucrosquamatus (assembly GCF_001527695.2). Taxonomy (NCBI): domain Eukaryota; kingdom Metazoa; phylum Chordata; class Lepidosauria; order Squamata; family Viperidae; genus Protobothrops; species Protobothrops mucrosquamatus. The sequence continues at coordinate 38,340 of NW_015389613.1, forward strand.
AACAAGTAAAACATTGTATGATTCAGTGGGCAAGGAATTTTGGGTACAATATAATGCTTGAACAATGGGAAAATATGTGGAATAAAGGATTAAAATTTACATTAAATTATAATTTAAAAGAATTTTTTTATAAGATGATGTACCATTGGTACATAACACCAGACAAGTTATCAAAAATGTATAAAGGTATTTCAAATGAATGTTGGAAATGTAAAGATAAAGAAGGGACTTTTTACCATTTATGGTCAACATGTGATAAAGCAAGAAAATATTGGAGCAGGATTCAAATGTTAATACAGAAAATTCTTAAAGTGCATATAGAAAGAAAACCAGAGACTTTTCTCTTGGGGCTAATGGGCAAAGATAAAAAAATATGGAACTTTGATGTTATATATGCTATACATGTTGACAGTAGCAAGATTACTCTATGCTCAGAAATGGAGGGCTACATTGATTGCCATAATGGAGGAATGGTTACAAAAACTGATGGGGCTAGCAGAGATGGCTAAACTAATCACTGATTAAAGAAAAGAATATGAACACTTTTATTGCCACATGGAAACCACTTCTAGACTTTGTGCTTGAGATGGAAAAAAAATGAAATTTTGATTTTGGGTTTTACCCAATTAGATAGACTTGATGTTATTGAAATGGCTAGCTTATATTATTTATATTAAGTAAAAAGTTAAAAGTTGAGATTTGAAGTTGATATTCTACTTTGCTGCACCAAAAGAAGTCAGAAGTCAATGCCTTTTTTTTCTTTTTTCTCCCTTACCTCACTTCTCTATTCCCTTTTCCCTTCCCATGTTTTCTACTATTTACTTTTGTATTTTCATTGTATCATATATTATAAACTAATAAAACTTTTAAAAAGAATAAAAAGAAACAAGCTTTATCTGATGCTGAAAAATTAGAACATAAGGATGAAATATTGAAAAATGAACAAAATGGATTATAAGATAGAGATGACAGTTAAAATAAAAGACAGTGACCTGGACAATGACTCCTTACTGGACTTACAAAAGAGGTTTATTAAAGCCTTGAAAAAGCCTTTGGAATGGGAAAAGAATATCTGATCAAATTTGGATGCTTGGCAACTGGCATGTATTTATGATTGTTGCAGCACCAGGGGTCATGTGATTATCTTTTGTGAACTTCTGACAAGCAAAGTAAAAGGGGAAGCCTAATTCACTTAACAACTGTGTTGCTAACTTAACAACTACAGTGATTCACTTAACTGTGCCAAAAAAGATTGTAAAATGGGGCAAAATTCTCTTAACGACTATCTTACTTAGCAATGGAAATTTTGGGCTCAGTTATGATTGTAAGTTGAGGACTACCTGTAATCAAAAACCTTAGTTATTCTGAAATACAGATTAACTGTACCAAAAGTAAAATAGATAAAATAAGTTTGAAAATATTGGAAGATAATAAGAAAACTGTATAAATTAACACAGATAGCATGTCCAGGTTTTATATTCAACTCAAGTGAACACTTAAACCAGAAAGATATGCAATATATATTTCAAAACAATCTATTAAATCAATAATCTGCTATTAGATACAGCATTTAAACATAATGCATAAATTAAAAATCAGCAAGTCAAACATGCAACAATTTTTTATTGTTCTAGGTGTGTTCTCCTACATTTCTTTTCTTCTTTTTCTATCCTTAGTTTCCCTAGGTTATCTGAAGCAATTCTTTCTTTAGACATTTTACACTAAGAATATGGCATATTTCAATTATGTTACATTTGCTCAGCTTTATACTTCTGGATCATGTGCAGACAAAAATGACTTTGGAATGTACTTATTCAGCTAATGACAGCATGTACAGCTGGGGTTCAGTTGGAGGAGGGCTGAAGTACTTATGCAAAGACATTTGCATCTGTTACCTACCATTTTTGCAAATAGGACAACACTGATCTGGTTCATATACAGGATCCACACAATCAGTCTGAGGACAAGCAGACACAGTGCACACTACTTCACCATTGGCTTCACAGCGACATTTCTCACAAGATGAAACCTAAAAATAAATCAAAGCATGTTAAGGTTAAGGTGCTGAAATGTAAGACTCTGCCTCAGCTGAATCTCTCAAGAAAGCAGAACTCTTGAAACTGGCATCATTTCAACAGGAACTTTCATTGAGAGTTAATGAAAGCAAGAGAAGGCAGGCAGGATCTGAAAAGCCCGCACAAATTTGCTAGGTTGCACACCAAAATTTAAAACCCCTCCCAACTGCCCAGTCCAGAGGAGCCAATCCAGAAGTGTTAAAATGTTGTGAGAACTCGGGACGGAGACAGTGATAAGAAGATATTTCCCAGGTATCTTTTCCATGGTGAAGCGGAGCAGATAGCCTGGGCAATTCCCTCCCATTACATTCCCCAGAAAGATACATCAAAGCGAAGAGGAACTGAGTAAACAAAGCAAACTAAGCACAGTACAGTAAAGTAGAGCTCCAAAGGTTTCCCCTCCCCTCACAATGACAGTGTCCCGACAGAGATCTATAGGAACCTGATATGAAAATTCTTGATTTAACTCTCAAACTTTTTTTTCTGCTAGATCTTTGAGTTCCACCAAACTGAGAGAGAGAGTGAATATAGTTGCAGAATGGGGGTTTAAGGGATACATTTAAGCTAGATATGTATATTTGGATTTATATTCTCGGTAGAATTATAAACATGCAAACTAAAAAAGATAAAAGGAGAAGGAAAATAGTTGTTGTGTAACTACATGTGATCCTTATTTAATAATTATTCATTCAGGGACCATTTGAACTTATGACAGAGCTGAATGTATGGTACTTATGACTTGTCCTCATACTTAACAATTGTTGCAGCAACACAGCAATCATGTGATCACAATCTGGGTGTGCAGCACTTGGCTTACAATAATGACATTGCAGTTTATTTGTCAGAAGCATCACAATTAAAATAAGGCATACTATCTGACATAAAATTTAAAATATAAAAACAAGATTAAAATATGTACAAATTAAACAGATCTTGTCTAGAAACTAACAACATTAATTGCATTTTGTTGTGTTGCCTTGAGGGCCTCAAGTGTACACTGTAGCACAAACGGCAGGTATACATACATGTTGTCTACATGTCACCAGAATTGTAAAGAGCAGAAGCAACTGGATAGCCCCATTTCTTCAGAAGGTCTCTGGATATTCAGAAGGTACAGTCTATTCAATGATTTCTATACTTCCCAGCTTTCATCAGCCCCAAGTGCCAGCTCCTCCATTGCTTCCATCCAGTGTTGGTTCTTTGTAGCTTTTTATAGATCCATTCTGCTTTCAAATTCTTCAAAGTCTTTTGTTAACCCAAGGAAGCTTTTCCTGGATTTTATTCTCTGCTGAGCTGGTTGCAGGCCATGGAAAGGATGTTGTCTAGATCAGAGGTCCCCAACCTCTGTGTCAGTCAATCTAGGTTGTTGAACCTTCTCAAATGTTTTTCCCTGTACAGCCATTGCTTGATCATCAACATACATATATTCGTTGCTATCTTCACGAAGTGGCTGATAATTATGTAAATATTAAAAAAAACTTGGACCTAATACACTACCCTATCGTAAGCGGCTCCTTTGGTTCCTCTATCTACTTTGCCTTCCTTGGAACTCCACAAAAAACATACGGTTCTGAAGCAGATTCCTTTTTCTTTCTTTTTCTTTTTATTATTATTATTATTATCTTGAAAATTCCATTTCTGTATTGAACAGTGTGTTGTCTAGGTATACAAGTATTAGAATATAAAAATCATCACATTCACAATAATCTTATCAGAATATAATCATATACTAAGAAGTAGCAATCATATTGTTAAAAATAGCATTTCTCACAATAACATTAATTGTATAACAATTAAAATATTTACTAATTCGTTATAGGTCTTCCTCACATAATCCACATTTTCTCATATTTCCAACTTTCTAACCTCTGTTTTTATCAGCTAACCATTGTTAAAATAAGTCCCATGTTATATGGGATTCAGTTTCTTCTTTTTCTTTAATCTTTAACGTTAACCTATCCATTTCTGCACATTCCAGTATTTTTTAAATTATATTCTCCTTTATAGGGGTTTCTTCATTTTTCCAAAATTGTGCATATACTATTCTAGCTGCTGTTAATATATGTAAAACTAAGTAAGTATTACCTTTATTATAGTTCCCTGGTAACATGCCCAATAAGAATATCTCTGGTTTTAAATCTATATGTTGTTTTATCATTGCTTCCAACTATAAGTGTATTTTATTCCAATATTTTTTTGCTATGGGACATGTCCACCACATGTGATAATACGAACCTGGTATTTAATTACATTTCCAGCATTTAACAGATTTATCTTTGTACATATTCGCTAATCTTGCAGGTAAAAGGTGCCATCTGTAGAACATTTTATAAAGATTTTCTTTGTACGCTGTTGACATTGTAAGTTTAGTTTCTGTCCCACAGTTTCTGCCATTTATCTAATTCTATTGTGTAGCCAAAATTCTTAGCCCATATTATCATTGTCTCCTTTACTTCTTCTTTTTCCAATTTGGTACTTCATAAGTAATTGTATAACCTTTTAATTAATTTCTCATCTATCCTCATTACAATCTGATACAATTCAATTAGTTCTTTATAAAAACCATATATCTTCCTGTCTTTTTCATATCTGGATTGTATCTGTAACTGTGGCCACCACGATAGGTCAATCCCTAGTCTATTAAGTTCTTGTTTAGTTTTAAGTTCCCCCTTTTCATTTAATATATCATTGTATCTTATAATTTTTTCCATATTAATTACATTTGGAAGTATTAGCGCCTCCACTGTAGATAACCAAATTGGTATTTTCAAATATTGTTGTTCTTTAATTTTTATCCATACTAGCAGTAACGCATTCCTAATGTCTTTGAAAGTAGCTATGTATCTCACTCTTCCCATACCATAAAACGTGTGCCATCCCAATTGAAGATCGTTACCCTCTAGCACAGTGGTTCTCAACCTGTGGGTCGGGACCCCATTTGGGGTCGATCGACCATTTCATGGGGGTCGCCAAGCAAGGCTGTCCGCCATTTTTTTTGTCCGCCATTTTTTTCCCTTTTCCGGCGGGTGCCTTACCTCCCTTGGGCTGGGCCAGCTGGTGGTCGGCCTGCTCCGTCTCTGCCGCTTGCCAGCTATGCCTCGGCCAGCACAGGAGGCAGAACCACGCATGTGCGGCGCTCCCGGGCAGGGAAAGTCCTCGACTTACGACCGGTTGGGTAGTCCTCGACTTACGACCGGTTTAGTCCTCGACGTACGACCGGTTTAGTCCTCGACTTACGACCGGTTGGGATCGCGGCATTAAAAAGGTTGAGAACCACTGCTCTAGCATCAACAATCTTATGTTATTCAGATTAATCCATTACTTCACCCACGTGAGTACCGATACTTGATAATATGACTCCCAATCCGGAAGGCCAAAGCCTCCTCTATTTTTGGCATCATGTAGCATTTTTACATTTATTCTTGCTTTTTTGTCATGCCATATAAATTTTAATATTATTTTATTTAATTCTTCTACTATTGAAGAATAGTAGTAATGGGGGACTTTAACTACCCTGACATCAACTGGGAGACAAACTCTGCACCAAGTGGAAGATCAAACAGATTCCTGACAAACCTAGCAGACAACTTTGTCTCCCAAAAAGTAGAGAAGGGAATAGGGGATTAGCCATTTTGGATCTAATTCTCATTAACAGAGATGAAATGATAGAAGGTGTTGAAGCCATAGGAACCTTGGGAGGAAGTGATTATGCAATATTGAAATTCAACATTATGGAAGCACAAGCAACAGAACACAGTCAAACTAGAGTCTTGGACTTCAAGAGACCTAATTTCAATAAACTTAGAGAGGGCTTGGGAAGGATTCCATGGATGAGAATCATCCAGGGGAAAACAACTCAAGAAGCTTGGGAAATTTTGAAAAGTGAGATAATAAAAGCCCAGTCTAGCACAATACCAACAAAGAGGAAAAGTAACAGCTCTCAAAAGAAACCAGCATGGCTGCATAAAGAACTCGCTGATAAATTGAAAGATAAAAAGGACAAGTATAGAAAGTGGAAAGAGGGGCACATAACTAAGTCAGAATATCAGCAAATAGCCCGAGCCTGCAAAGATGAAGTGAACTAAGGCTTGCGACCAAAGGCAAAAATAACAAAAAAAGCTTCTTTCAACATGTAAAAAACAAGAAAAAAGTGAAGGAAATGATTGGTCCATTAGTGGGTGAAAGTGGCAAGAAGGTGACAAGCAACAGGGAGAAAGCAGAACTATTTAAATTGTTTTTCACATCTGTCTTTACACAAAGGGAAAAAACAGACCAACCTATCAAAAATAGTGCCATAAAAAACAGAATAGAAACACAAGTTAAGATAGGCAAGAAAATGGTAAGTGAGCACCTGTCCAGCCTAGACGAGTTCAAATCACCAGGACGGGGCATTGTCTTACCTGAAGGCCTTTTCTCAGCACGGAGATGGAGAATCCACCAATGGGTTCTCTCTGTCTTCCTGCCCAATCAGATCAAGTCAGCCAAACTTGCCACGCCCGTCCTGAACTAGTACCTCCCAGTCCCGACGAGGGCGAAGCCAATGACTGACAGCATGACGTGTTGGCTCATAGAACCTAACCCTAGGCCTAAAGGACCTGAGAGGGTGGGAGTGGATTCTCCATCTCCGTGCTGAGAAAAGGCGTTCAGGTAAGAATCCACCAATGGGACATACCAAAGCCTCACTGTCCCTGTGGGAGGGAAGCAGTCAGGTCTGGTGTCAGGTCCCCAGATGCTACCTGCTGGAGAACCCTCCTACCAAAGGAGGCCTCTGCAGAGGCAAACTTGTCCAATTTGGAATGGCGTATGAACGGCGAAGGCGAAGACCATGTAGCCGCCCTGCAAACATCCTCGATGGACGCCTGAGTGGCCCATGCCGCAGAGGTAGCTGCACTGCATGTCGAATGAGCCATGACACGACGTGGAACCAGCAAGGAAGCAGACTGGTACGCCCCTGCAATGCAGGCCCTGATCCATCTGCCAATCGTAGAGGCAGACACCTTCTGACCCCTGGAAGATGGGTGGAAGGAAACGAAAAGGGCCTCAGACTTGCGGAAAGCCTCCGTTCGTTTGGTATAGCAACGAAGTGCCCTGTGGACATCCAAAGAATGCCACTGACGTTCCAGGTCATGAAACGGGTCAGGGCAGAAATCTGGAAGCATGATTTCCTAGGCCCTGTGGTATTCCAGGGCCCAGGAAAGTTAGAGAGAGAGAGTTAATCTTAGGAACAAAGGTAGGGTCTAAGCGAAGGACCACCCGGTGTCAGTGAAAGATGCACAAGTCATCCCTGATGGAAAGTGCTGCCAACTCAGATATCCGCCTTGCAGAAATGATTGCCACCAGGAAGGCAACCTTGAGAGACAAGGACCGCAAACCACACATCCTGAGAGGTTCAAATGGTGGCCTGGTGAGGGCCTGCAAGACCCGCGGCAGTTCCCAAGAGGGATACCTATGTACAATAGGGGACTTAGTGTTTGTGGCACTCTTGATGAATGACCGTATAAATGGGTGTTGACCTAAAGATACTGTGGTGTCACAGGTAGCAAGGTGGAAAGAGCAGCAACTTGTCTGCATATCGTATTAGGTGCTAAGCCCCTATCTAGACCCTCTAGTAGTTAGTCCAAGATCCTTGGAATCATCAAGTCCGATAAAAGTAGGTGGTGTTTTGTGCACCATTGACAGAAATTTTTCCAAGTGGCATCATAGATGCAGTTGGTAGCAGGCCATCGGGAGGCCTGGATCATGGAAATGACACCTGGTGAGCAGGACTCTCTGGGACAGGATCCTGTGCTCAAGTGCCAGGTGGCTAACTGAAGCCCTTGGGGCTCCGGATGATGTAGGACCCCCTGGCTGAGCGAAACGCAATCCGGAGGGATCCTCCATGAGTGAGACCTGGAAAGACTCACGAGGTCTGCGAACCATGGCCTCCGTGGCCAGTATGGGGCCACGAGAAGAACCTCCGCCCTCTCCTGTAGGAGTTTGCGGATGACCACCGGAATAAGAGGAAGAGGATGAAATGTGTAAAGGCCCCCCGGCCACGGAACCTGAAGAGCATCCGCTCTCTTCGCCCCTAGGGACAGGAAATGGGAGAAGAACCTCGGCAGTTGGGTGTTTGCCGGAGATGCGAACAGGTCTATGACCAGTAGGCCGAACCTGTCGGAGATCTCCCTGAAGAGGTCCGGGTGCAGACGCCATTCCGAGTGGTCCACTGTCGACCTGCTCAGGAAATCTGCCTGTGAGTTCGCCTCCCCCGAGATGTGGTCAGCTCTGATGGAGGCAAGGTTGGTCTCTGCTCAGAAGCCCAATAATTGGGCCTCAGTCATGAGGGTCCATGATCGGGTACCCCCTTGCTGGTTCACATGGGCCTTTGCCGCCACGTTGTCCATAAGGACTAACATGTGCTGCCTTGCAACCCTGCTGCGGAAGTGGCGGAGAGCCAAGTGTATGGCTCTGAGCTCCAACCAGTTGATGTTGTGCCTCAGGTCCAACTGGGACCATCGCCCTTGAGCCAACTGCAACTGGAGGTGCGCTCCCCAACTGAACAGACTGGCATCTGTCGTGAGCGTGAGTCGAACTGGCTCCTTGAATGAGGACCCTCTGGCTACGGCTGGAGAGAGCCACCATTTGAGAGAACGCAAGGTCTGGGGAGGGACCCTCACCCTTCGGTTGGAGGAGCTGGTGCCTAACCTTTGGAAGGGAAGCAGAAACCACTGAAGCTTCCTGGAATGTAATCTGGCCCAGGGAATAATCGCTATGCATGATATCATCTTTCCCAGTAACTGGGAAAGGATGGCCAGCGTGACTGTTTCCTGCGTATCTCGAGGACCAAGTCCTGGATACTGTCCCAATGGTCCTGGGACAGGTAGACTTGGCATTCTACCATGTCTATGATGGCTCCCAGGTGTAAGAGCCTGGTCGAGGGAAATGTCTGGCTCTTTTGAAAATTTACAAAGAACCTGTGGTCCTGGAGGACCTTGATCACAACCTGAGGTCCGACTGGGCATCCTGGAGCGATGACTGGATCAGAATATCGTCCAGGTAGCATTGGATGCGGACCTGCACCAGTCTCAGGTGTGCGGTGAGCACTGCCAGGATCTTGGTAAACACCCTGGGCGCCGAAGATAGGCTGAACGGAAGTGTTGGTAATGATAACCCATATAATTGAACCTTAGGAACCGTCGGTGGTCTAGAAGAATGGGGATATGGAGATAGGCTTCCTTGAGGTCTATGGACATTAGGAAGTATCCCCTTCTTACGCTGCCCAAGATGGACTGGAGCATTTGCATCTTGAATTTCCAGGATGCAATGTGATAATTCAGACCCTTGAGGTCTAGAATCGCCCTCCATCCTCCTGAGGCCTTGGGAACCACGAAGAGGATGGAGTAGAATCCCCAGCCCCTTTGACCTACTTGCACAGATTCTATGGCCCTTATGTTCAGAAGATGACGAATGGCCTCTTGCATGAGGCCCCTCTTTACAGGATTTTTTGATTGAGGGCAAGAAATGAAATGACCCGGTGGACTGGATATGAACTCCATGGATAGCCCATGGTGAATGGTGTTTAAGACCAAGGCGTTCGTGGTGGTGACCTCCCACTGGTGAGCAAAGAGGGACAACCTGCCCCCTATGGGAGGGGACATCCGCAAGTCATTTGGACCGTCTGAACGGGTGTCCCCCCCGAAAGGGCCGCTTGCCCTGGTATTGTTGCCTGGGCCTGGCACCCAACCTGTCCGCCTGGTGATCCTGCCTGGCCGTGAAGGGATGGAAAGGTTGGGTATTGCTGGGGCTGGCTCCCGACCGAAAAGACTTTCTGCGGGCGTAGGGGTTGGCCCTTCTGTCGGCCCGCCTGGTAAGGTGAGTGAGAACCTTCCATTTGTCCTTGTTCTCGGTCAGGTATGGTGATAAGGCGTCCCCAAATAATTTGCCACCCTGATAAGGAGCCGCTGCTAGGCACCATTTGGATTTGGCGTCAGCGTGCCAGTGCTTTAACCATAGCAGCGTGCCAGTGCTTTAACCATAGGGCTGTTACGTTGGATGCCATGGCCCTGGAGGAAAACCTGGCCGCATGTAGAGTTGCATCGGAAACATATTCCGATGCTGCCACTAGTTTGCTCAGGTCCTGATGTGTACGAACGTCCTCTGGGGGGATCCTGGCTTGAAGCTGACGGAGCCAAAGGAGCGAGGACCTGGTGAAAAAGGATGCAGAAGTGGCAGCCCTGATAGCCCATGCCTCTGCCTGGTGAGTCCTGTGGAACGCCATTTCCCATCTCCTGTCCTCTGCCTTCAGTGCCTCAGCCATATCTCCAGAGATCATGGATGAGGACAAGAGAGGGGCCAAGGGCTCATCCACTGTGGGTACCTCCAGTGTGTCAGCCAAATCTGGAGCAACACTGAATAGTTTTTTGTCAGTCCAACCTGGAAGAGGGAAGGTGCCAGGGGACACCCACTGTTTTCGGACCACATTGAGGAACAGAGGAGGACAAGGGACATGGTGCTGAGTTACTACCGGTTCCATGAACACCAGATCCATGTCTGAATCGGGTGCAGGTACTGATGGAGTAGCCTGATCTGGGCCAATGTGGGCCGTAGTACTGGCCTTACGAAGTAAGGGCAGGAAGAGAGAGGGGTTGAAAAGCCCGCCAAAAGGCAGTGGGTCCGGGGGAGAATCCTCCTCCTCCAACCACATGGCGTCTAACGGTTGATCATAATCTGGAGGAGATGAGGCCCTGCTGTATGAGTACTGGGATGGAGAAGGAGACCCTTGGTATCTCGGAGGTACTGACAGGGGAAGGTGGGATTGTAGAAAGGAAATCACCGAATCAGCCCTGGACATGTGTGATGTCCTGGCCGCGAGTGCCCTATTCCCTGCCTGAGCAACTAGATCGTGAAGGCGATCCTCAGAGGGTAAGGTGTCAGACTCGGTTACCCTGAGTCCCGCAGCCATGGGAGTAAAGGTGGCCTCTGGGGCCAGATGTGGGACCTGTGGTATGCATAGTGGTTGGATTGCAGCAGGGTCCTTATCCATTCAAGGAAAGGTGGAGGGGACAGGAATTTCCACTGGCCACCAGACCCCCTGTGCAGAGGTTGAGGGACCCAGAGGTAAATCAAAGAACGAGGCCTCGGCCTATTCCGCCTGAGCCCTGGCCTCCTTCTGTGCTTTGGAGAACTCCTTCTCCAAGGCCTGGTGTCTCCTGCTGGCTTGTTTCTCCGCCAATTTGGAGGTCTTCCTCCCAGAGATGGCCTTGGCCTTGGCCGTGATCCTACCTGCCGCCTCCTGGTTGGAGGACCTATGCCGCTTGCGGTGCGAGGAAGGGGAGGCATCCTTTGTTTGGGAGGCCATGCTGTCCTCCATCCTGGTGAGAGTTATCTCGTGTGTACTGAGAGGGAACTCAGGCAGTGGATCGAATGGCGGGTAAAGTTAAGGGCAGGGGATGTTAGTGACCGCCTGCCCCCCTGGCCACCAGACCGGTAATAATCCTAGGGTTCAGTCGTGTTTACGGCCGCAGCAAAGCCACCGTGGTGACACCAGCCTGCTCGTAAGATGCGCGGTGTTGATGAGGCCAGCCAGAGATAATTGTCAACATGGATTGCACAGCGGGTGGATCTGTGGAGGTGGAAGAAAACGCTCGTGTGGAGACCACAGTCCAATTCACAGCCCGCCAAATGGTGGCCAGGAAGGGAGAACACCAGATGAGGCCTAGAATTGGGCTCAATGGCCAGCACAGCTATCCAGGAAAAAAAAAGGGTGATTGGGGGGGTGTATCCAGAATTGGCTCTCCGCCATCAGGGATACTCCAAGCACTGTCAATGTGGTCCCCTTTTGCAATCCCCCACAAATGCTGTGGCTGTCCTGGCCTGCAGGCCCTTGCAGCAGTCGTGAAGGCCGTTCAAAATGGCGGCCGCAGCCTTCACTGGCTCCCGTGTCACGATGGACTGAACGCGCGGAAGAACTAAAGCAGCCCTCCCCCCTATTCAAACAAACCTCCGTAAAGAGGAGAGACAAGATGTTGTAGAATCCTCCCCCCCTTTTGCCCCCCCATCCCTGTTTCAGTTGCTGGGGACGGCGGCAGCCAGGGGGTCCGCAAAATGGCGGCCGCATCAATCAGGGCCGATTTCCCAGCTACTCCCAAAGGATCCGGCCTGCGCGTCTAAAAGAAAAGACTGCACTCACGAGCCTGCCATAATGCTCGAAAATGAGAAGGGCCTCTCGAGGCACGATGAGGAAGGTGTGAGAGACGGAACTGCGCGGCTGTAAACAAAGCTGATCCGGTCGCGCACATGGCCAGCGGAGCTGCTGTTGCAAGCTCCGACGAAGGGGAAGGCAGGGGAGAGGAGGGGGGTGTCTTCTACAGCGCTGAGCCCAGCGCTGTGTGTGTAAAGGAAGGGAGAACGGAATCCTCCGTTCTGCCCAAGAGAGAGGAGAAAGTAAACCAGCAGTCAGACTGAAGCAGCGCTGATCCCAGTGCTGCCCAGGAGACTATGGAGCTAAGGAAAATCCACCAAAGGGACTCTAATCTACCTGTCTGTGAGCCAAACTTACACGTCTGTCCTGGGCAAGATCAAGTTGAGACTGGGAGGTCCTAGTCCAGAACAGGTGTGGCAAGTTTGGCTGACTTGATCTGATTGGGCAGGAAGACAGAGAGAACCCATTGGTGGATTCTCCATCTCCTGTGCTCGAGAACAAATGGATTACACCCCAAGGTTCTCAAGGAACTGGCAGATGTGATCTCAGAATCACTGAACTATATTTTTCAAAGATCCTGGAGCACTGGGGAACTACCAGAGGACTGGAAAAGAGCTGATGTAGTTCCCATCCTCAAAAAAGGAAAAAAATGGATCCAGGAAATTACAGACCTATCAGCCTGACCTCAATACCTGGGAAGATTCTGGAAAGATAATCAAACAACGAATCAGTGAACACCTACAGGCAAACAAAGTCATTACTAAAAGCCAACATGGGTTTGTCAAAAACAGATCATGCCAGACAAATCTTATTGCATTCTTTGACCAAGTGACAAAATTAGTGGACCAGAGGAATGCTGTGGATATAATTTACTTGGACTTCAGTAAGGCATTTGACAAAATAGATCACAACCTACTACTTGGTAAGATAGAAAAATGTGGGTTAGACAGCATAACTACCAGATGGATTCGTAGTTAACTGACCGGCCGTACTCAGTGTGTGGTCCTCAATGGAACCGCATCTACATGGAGGGAAGTGTGTAGTGGGATGCCCCAGGGCTCTGTTCTGGGCCCAGTGCTCTTCAACATCTTCATCAATGATTTGGATGAGGGGATAGATGGGGAACTCATCAAATTTGCAGACGACACCAAGCTGGCAGGAATAGGATACCGGAGGATCTGGACAGACTTGAACACTGAGCTCTATCTAACAAAATGAATTCATTGGTGAAAAAAGTAAGGTTCTATATTTAGGCAAGAAAAGCCAAATGTACAGGTATAGTATAGGGGGTACCTTGCTCAATAGTAGTAACTGTGAGAGGGATTTAGGAGCCCTAGTGGACAATCATTTAAATATGAGCCAGCAGTGTGCTGCAGCTGCCAAAAAAGCCAACACAGTGCTAGGCTGCATTAACAGAGGGGTAGAATCAAGATCACGTGAAGTATTACCACTTTACAATGCCTTGGTAAGGCCACACTTGGAATACTGCATCCAGTTTTGGTCACCACGATGTAAAAAAGATGTTGAGACTCTAGAAAGAGTACAGAGAAGAGCAACAAAGATGATTAGGGGACTGGAGGCTAAAACATATAAGGAACGGTTGCTGGAATTGGGTATGTCTAGTTTAATGAAGAGCAGGACGAGGTGGGACATGTTAGCAGTGTTCCAATATCTCAGGAGCTGCCAGAAAGAAGAGGGAGTCAAGCTATTTTCCAAAGCGCCTGAGGGCAGGACAAGAAGCAACTACTCAGGGAGAGAAGCAACCTAGAACTAAGGAGAAACTTCCTGACAGTTAGAACAATTAACCAGTGGACCTGCCTCCAGAAGCGGTGAATGCTTCAACAGTCTGGCAAGGGGATTCCTCTTTTCAAACTGAAAGTAAATTCCTGCTGTTCCTCAGCTTCAACCTTTGATGGATTATAAATAACTTTGATGGATTACAACTAATTTTTGATGTGATATTTGCTAAAGAGGAAGAGAAGAAGAGACTAGAACAGCCATAGAAAAACTCTTGGATTATTTTGTGAAAGATTGTTGGGGATACAGCTGGGCCTTTGTGGATTACAAATAAATTTTGATATAATATTCGTCAAAGAGGAAGAGAAGAAAAGGTGAAGACGGTTGATTGTTTATTATCTTTAAAAGCCAGAGAGCTGCTAGATATACACAATCCACCCTCTGTTCCAGCTTTCCAGACTAAACAATTTGCAGGTGCCAAAATTAATTATTGTTTACAGCTTCCACTCCATTCCACACTTCATGTTCAAGATCAGCCAGTTTCATCTCTTATCTTTCTCTGCCAGTAAAGGCCAGTAGATGGCACACTTGTTCTATTTTCTTCTATTTTAGTCTCTTCTTATTTAGTTTCAAAGTTTTGAGCTTTATATATTGTCCAGCTTCCTGTTCTTATTTCAATTGTTATTGAAAAAAGAAAAACAAAAATTCAATCCCATTAATTAGTCTCTTCTCCCTGTTTTCTGATTTCACTTAAAGAGGAATAATAAATCTTTCTACATATTTCCGACCAGTTAATGACTTCACAGTCTAGTCGCTGCCATGTCCAGAGGTGGAAGATTTGAAGTCCCATCTCTTTCTTTTTTAGTCCCACTCTCAGCCAAGTCCAACGTTAAGGGAGAACAAAATCTTTTCTTAGCAGAGATCAGGAAAATCTCACCCAGAGCGAACATACCATTCTTCAAACTTCTTCTTATATCTTTCTGGTTGGGCTGCCATGGCTTCTGACAGGCACACAATGGCTGTCTATCACACCTCGCCATTCTGAGAGCTTCTCTGTTCCCACAGGAAATTTTGATGTCCCTACGGTCCGCAGAGTGTCGTCTCTTTTACATCAACCCCTAAAGGGTGGGCTAGGGTCTCTCCAGACCCCCAGGCAAGGGGATTTCGGCGATTTTCAAGCTACTTGCCAAGTGTACAAATTTTGTTCACATGACCATGGGGATGTTATAATGATAATAAGTGTTTAAAAAGTGAACATAAGTCTCTTTTTTCAGTGCCATTGTAACTTCGGTCACTAAGCGAATAATTGTAAGTCAAGGATTACCTATACTAGATTTTCTATAGCTAAGTGGCATGGTCATGTGATGTCATGCTTTATGATCATGTTGTTTAGTAATGCAAATTCCAATTCCAATTAAATGAGAACTATTCCCTATAGCAATGTTTCCAACAGTCTACTTTGCTAAAGAGAAGGGGCGTTGTCTTACCTGAACTCCTTTTCTTAGCATGAGGAATGTAGAATCCATGAATGGGTTGCTTTAGTCTTCTAGCCCAATCAGACCAAACAATCAAAGTAGGCACACCTCTGCAGGGTCTGACCATGCCCCAGTTTCGAAAGGGCGAAGCGAATGATTGTGTGACGTGATGGCTCCGAACTGCTGACACTAACCTAACTGCTAGTAATTATCAGGGCGGGGGTGGATTCTACATTCCTCATGCTGAGAAAAGGTGTTCAAGTAAGACAACACCCCTTCTCCAGCATGTAGAGGAATGTAGAATCCACGAATGGGACATACCAAAGCCCCTATGATCCCACGGGTGGGAAGAAGGTTGGTTAAGTGTCGTTGCTGAAATGGGCCACTTGTTGTAAAACCCGACGGCCAAAAGCGGCCTCTGCAGAAGCAAACTTGTCGAGTTTATAGTGGCAAATGAATGGTGAAGGGGACGACCACGTAGCCGCCTTACAGATGTCCTCTATGGACGCCTGAGTCTGCCACGCCGCCGACGTGGAAGCGCTACGAGTAGAGTGCGCTGTCAGGCGGCTTGGGACAGGTAAAGAGTAAGCCTGGTAAGATTGAGCGATACATGCCTTAATCCACCTGGCTATAGTAGAGGAGGAAACCTTCCGTCCCTTGGAAGCTGAGTGGAAAGAGACAAACAATGCCTCTGATTTGCGAAAGGAAGCTGTCCTCTTAATGTAAAGACGTAATCCCCTACGTACATCTAGGTAATGCCACTGCTTTTCTAATGTGTGAGAAGGATTGGGACAAACGTTTGGAAGTACAATGTCCTGAGCCCGGTAAAACAGTGTATTCACTTTGGGAATGAATGATCTAACCTCAGCACCACTCTGTCCTGATAGAAGGTACACAGGTCGTCCCTAACAGAAAGAGCAGCCAGTTCTGACACGCGCCTTGCCGACCGCAGGGACATCAAAATTTCCTGTGGGAACAGAGGAGAAGCTCTCAGAATGTGGAAAAAAGCAAAGTTTTACATTTAGGTAAGAAAAATCAATGTAAAACTTTGCTTTTTTCCACATTGAAATTCATTTTGTTGGATAGGGCCCATTGTTCAAATTTGTCAAGATCTTTTTGGATACTGAGTTTGCTACTCCTGCCAATTTGTTGTCATCTGCAAATTTGATGAGTTCCCCTTCAATTCCCTCATCTAAGTCATTGATGAAGATATTGAAGAGTACTGGACCTAAAACGGACCCTTGTGGTACCCCAGTGCTTATTTCTCTCCATGTGGATATACAGTAGTGCCATTGAGGACTACTCGTTGAGTACGGTTTTCCAGCCAGCTACAGATTCATTTGGTGGTGATGTTGTCTATTCCACTTTTTTCTAGCTTACCAAGGAGTAGGTTGTGGTCTACTTTGTCAAATGCCTTACTGAAGTCTAAGTATACTACGTTCACAGTATTTCGCTGGTCTATTAGTTTAGTCACTTTGTCGAAGAATGAGATAAGATTGGATTGGCATGATCTGTTTTTAACAAACCCGTGCTGGCTACTAGTTATAACTTTGTTTGCATCTAGTTGTTCACAGATCTATTCACAGATTGGGCAAGACCTGGCTTAAAAATAATAACTGTGAGAGGGACCTTGGAGTCCTAGTGGACGATCACTTAACCATGAACCAGCAGTGTGCAGCAGCAGCCAAAAAAGCTAATACAATCCTGGATTGTATAAACAGAGGTGTAGAATCAAGATCATGCGAGGTATTAGTACTGCTTTATAAAATCCTAGTAAGACCACACCTGGAATACTGCAGCCAATTTTGGTCACCATATCACAAAAAAGATGTTGAAAGTTTGGAAAAAATTCAGAGAAGAGCAACTAAGAGGATCAAAAGCCTGAAGACTAAAACATATGAAGAATGGCTGCAGGACTTGGGTTTGGCTAATCTAAAGAAAAAAAGGAATAGGGGAGACATGATAGCAGTATTCTAATATTTGAGGGGCTGCCACAAAGAAGAGAGGGTCACATTATTCACCAAAGCACCAGAGGGAAGGACGAGAAACAATGGTTGGAAACTGATCAAAGAGAGAAGCAACCTGGAATTAAGGAGAAACCTCTTGACAGTGCTAGGACAATTAACCACTAGAATAGCTTGCCCCCAAAAATCATGGGCGCTCCATCATTGGAGATTTTTAAAAAGAGGCTAGACATCCACTTGTCCGAGATGGTATAGGTCCTCTTGCTTGAGCAGGGGGCTGGACTAGAAAGTTTCCAACGTCCCTTGCTTCTATTCTATTCTATTCTATTCTATTCTATTCTATTCTATTCTATTCTAGTCTAGTCTAGTCTATTCTATTCTATTCTATTCTATTCTATTCTCAGGAACTGGAAGAGCATAAGTCCATGTACTTCCCTTTCCTGTCTCACAACACAATCCATAATCCTGTAATTTTCAGACACATATTTTTTTCACAGTTCCTTAAAAAACCCACAATGTATACTGTAATTAGCAGGAAAAATAAATCTAGCACTTCTGAATTCTTTCCCCAATCTGCAGGTTGCTAGCAAAGTCATCAAAGAATGTAATTATTGCTGCTAAAGGCAAGAATAAATAACGAATCAATTTGCAACTCTCTCCTGTTACTACATCCTCTTACCTCCAGAATGTGGGCTGGGATTGCACAATGGGCTAGACTAAAATCCGGTTGACTAGTTTGCAGCCAGATGTTCGGTACAGAGCAATATGATTTTAATAACCCAGGAAAGGATAGGAAAACCCGAGGAAAACTTTGCAATCAATAAACCATGGTGGACTACTCTTGTTTTGCCCTATTTGATTCTCCTCCCAAGCAGCAGCCTATCGATTTTAGAACTGCATGGCCACAAAGATAGAGGCCTTCAGGACTTCTGGTTTCCCATTGTAGTAAGACAAGGCTCTGCCTCCCGCATGTAAGGACCCACCCCACTTTGCATCTTAAGAAGACAGAACTCTTGGAATATTTCTTCCAACAGGCATCTTTATTAAGAGAAAGCTGGTTGCAGGCATTCTAGACAGGACTTGGGGTCCAAGCTCTCCCATTCAAGGTTTTAAGGGATCCCCCAGTAGCCCCACCCCATTACCCCCTTCTTCCAGCGACAGTCCCAGGCATTACATTCCCACCCCCTTTTCCTCACTGCCGGGAGGAGAGACTTCAGAAAGGATTACATGAAAGGTAATGGCCCCATTGTTATTGTTAGTCCTTTTGGTGATATCCACATCCAGTCCCTTTGAAGTATACTGAAGTGAGGGCCATAAAGCCCCTTTGTTCACCCCCTTCCCTTCATCGTATGACAGAATCCAGAGACGGCAGAAATGGGGTTTTCCATAGTTGATAACTAGAGATGAAATATAATTGGATTCTGACACCGCGTCTGATGTCCTGCAGGGGACCCAAAAAGGACCTAAAGTCACCCCAGAGAGGCAATGAAGAAGGAGGAGACCCTCATAGATCACAGAGAGACAGCGGTCAATCCATTCGATCTGAGTAAGCCCTCTGAACCAGCAGGTGAAAGACTGGCTGCAATATGGCAGCCAGTCGGAAGCTACTGACAGCCGGGGGGAAAAGCACCAACTAGCAAAATCTAAGCAACGCATTTGGAACTGGGTGAGAGTATTTTTCCTGCTCTATTATTATTATTTTTTTTAAAAAAAAACTTCCATGGAGAAAAGAATCACAAAAAGTAAAGCTCCCAGAAGCAAGAGGGTGGGTGCGGGGGTTTCTTGGTGCCCCTCCCCCTAGAAGAACAGCGGCAGTTTAACATCTTTGGGGAGAAACATAGTCAGTTTATAAAACTAAATTGGAAATAATTTAAAGTTGCAATATTGAAAAAATTGGGAGACTCAAAATATTTTGGAAACTTTATTTGCTTTAAAAAATATCAGACTGAACTTTTGAGAAATAAGTCCTGGTTGAAAGATAAACGTTGAATGACATCTAGTGGTGGAAAAGAGAAACAGCACTAAGACTTTTCTTTTTTTATTTTCCACTCTGTAAAAAAAAATACCTTGGCTTGAAGCCTAGACAGAGATAGCAAGCTAGGCTCTTTGATGTGCCTGAACTTCTCAGTCCTGCAGATTGCAGCTGGAAAAGAAAAGCTCTGGGCTGTTTTTCTGCAGGATGGATTATAAATATCAACTACTCTGAAGTCAGCTGGCTTTACTAGATTATAAACATTGCTTGAGCTGCAATATCAAGAATTATTCAGAGATAGAAGAAATCTGATCTTTGGTTATTCGGGAGAGGCCTTATGGATTATTAATTTGGAACAGTAGCGCCTTGAGGATTATAAATTTTGGCTGACTGATGATTTTGGTTTATTGAATAACTGGAGTTGGTGCTGAAAGACAAAAGTAGATTATAATTTTTTTCTTCCCCCTTTTTTCTTTTTTATGGGGAACCTATTGGATTACAGATTTTTTTTAAAATGTTTTATTGATTTTTTAAAATTGCAATCTTTAGTGCTTAGTAAACAATATGTTGTCTGAATTCACATATTTAACATTAACTTCTTCAATATAAATCTGTTCAGTACTGCACAATCCAATATTTTTTCCCTGATCCTTTCTTCCCCATATTTTTTCCATTTCTCCCTCATTACACAGTTACAATTCTTGTTACTATTGATGTGTACAAAGTTAGATATAAACATCATCATATTTTACTAATATAACAATAATATCAATTCATAAATCAATATCCTGTTTTTCATGTTCTTATTAAGATTTAATTTCCCATCAATATTTGAAATAACTTTTATCAGTTATGATTTTCTCAATATTAATTACATTTAGCTAAAAGTTTTATTCATGCCAGCCATCCTCTTATTTTCATATTTCCCATATCAAAAAAAGAAAAGAGAATGCTATTTTAATTCTAAATCGTATCTTTCATTATAAAAGTCTAATTATATCTAAGGGTTATCTGTTCTTTTAATCATATGCAAACAAATATTTAAACATGTAATGCCCCCTCTAATAGGTCAAGTCTTGTTTTTTAAATCTAACTCTCGCTTTCTTTTCTTTGCCAAGTAGCTTTCCAAGCCAAGATAGGGTATTTTGGGTATTTTGGTATTTTAGGTAGGGTATTTTTTTGGGGGGGGGATTCTGCCCATTTATATTCCTTAAGCAACTCCCACTTTCCTTCTCCCTCAATTTCTCTTTTCATTTTTTGTCTCCCAAGTTGTGACATTTCCCCTGACAGCTCTATATTCCATTTTTAAAAATCTTCTTCCTTATCATCAAGTACGTTTTGCAGACCTAAGGGGTAAAGCATATTTTCCTTTTTCGTTGCAGTATTTTATGTGTATATGGTAGTTTATATTTCCCTTCTTTTATCTCTTCCATCTCTAGGTCCATTTCCTCTGCTTCATCTTCTGATTTCTGGTTTATTTGTTCATACTTTCTAGTAATTGTCTGGGAATTTTCTTGTTGCA
This sequence comes from Protobothrops mucrosquamatus, assembly GCF_001527695.2. Classification (NCBI taxonomy): domain Eukaryota; kingdom Metazoa; phylum Chordata; class Lepidosauria; order Squamata; family Viperidae; genus Protobothrops; species Protobothrops mucrosquamatus. The sequence continues at coordinate 59,265 of NW_015389613.1, forward strand.
GATTTAATTTGGAGATCTGCTCATTTATATTATCTAAATTTTATTTAGTCTCATTATAGTTTCTTTTTGTGTCCTCTTTGTGTGCAACAATTGTTTGGTGAATTAGTTGTAGCATAGAGTATATATTTCCTTCTGAAAGATGTTTATTTATTTTTTTTGAGCCATCATCCCTGGAGATCCTCTGGTATCACCAATCTTAATAAGAGTAGAACCAGTCCTAAAAGCAATATTTTGTAGTAATCTTTTGTCTCAGGTGTCCAAGAACTGTCAGTCAGCCAAGGTTGTAATCCACAATGTTCAAAATGTTCAACCACCTAGAAAACAGCTGAAAAGTGTCTCCCAGCCAGATGTAGTCAAAAGTCAAATTTTTCTTTCTCTCCCAGTAGTTCTTGAGATTAAAAGTCCAAGCACAGTTAAATGTTTATAGTCCAAGAAGATCAGAGTGATAAGTATGCCAAAATATTTTCCTTTATTGCCAGCTGTTCTCCATTAAGCTAGGAGTCATCAAGCAGCCAGGAAGTTAATTGTAGTGCTATACTCAAGTATACCACTAGATGTCATTCAAAATACATTTTCCACTCTTAAGACAAAGGATTAATTTCTTATATTTATTTCACCTCAATGGTTTTTTTTCTTCAAAAAGAAAATCTTAACAATTATCTCAGTTCTCAAATTTATCAAAGCTGTAGCTTTATGTTATTTCCACTTCAGTATTATGTATTTCTGTCCCCCATAAAAGATATTAAAACACCACTTCTGTTCACGTTCGGAGGTTTTAGCTTCTTGGGAGCCTTTCCCAGGAAATTCAGTTGTAAAATAGTAAAGAAAGGATGGATGTTCTCACCCAGTTCCAAACATGCTGTTTACAATCTGCTAATTGGTGCCTTTTCTTCTTCGGTTGTCAGCAGCTAATGCAGGGGTGTCAAACTGCCGGCCCACGGGCCGAATACGTCATGCCAAAACTGTGCCACCCCATTGCTGGCAATGGAAAAAAAGGTCACGATATGTCACAACGTCACGTGATGTTGCGAGTTTGACATCCCTGAGCTAATGGCTGGCCACAGGAATGTAGCCAGTCTTTCCCCTGCCGGTTTAAAGGACTTTCCTAAGATTTAATGGAAAGACCGCCATCTCTCCATGATTGACGAGGCACCCCTCCTTCTTCATCGCCTCTTCAGGGTGACTTTAGGCCCTTTTAGGGCCCCCAGCCTTCCTGTGTCTTCTTGCCACAATGCAAAACCAGAAGTCTACATATTTTTATTTTCAAGAGAGATAGAAGAAATCTCTCTTGGCAACTCCCTTGGGGGGAGGTCCTGTGGATTACTAACTTTACACAACAAGACCTTTTGGATTACAAATTGGAGCTGATTGATAACGCTGGAGTTTTGGATAATTATTTGGAGTTGAGATTGAAAGACAGAACTGGACTACAGATTCTCTTTCCTCCTCTCTCCCCCTGTCTGGGGGAGCCTATTGTATTACAAAAGACTACAGATAAAGACTACAAGAACTTTTTGAAATGAACTTAAAGACACGTTGTAATATTGATTATAAGATTGAAGGTTTTGTATAAGATTGATAACTGGGGAATATATTAGAACTGAGAAGGTCTGGAGGGTGGGAATAAAAATGAGTATTCCTAATCTATCTAAAATTAGCAAAAAACCATCCTCAGCACCATCTTCTACTACCCCCAGTCCTATGTATCAGAGATCAATTGACGCTATGTTACAGCAAGAAAAAATCAATAGTTTCCAGAAGGAAATGCAAACCACATTACAACTAATCCAGGAGGCTATTACTTCACAAAAAGAAGACACAAAGAGAAATAATGAAGAGACAAAAGATAACTTTGATAAAATGAAGGAAGAAATTCATGACCTGAAATCCCAATTAGAAAACTTTCAACAGAAGATTACAAAGTATGAGCAAAGGATTCAGAAAGTAGAAGATAAATCAGTAGAAACAGATCAAAAGCTGGAAGAAATAAAAGATGAAAATCAAAGATTGGTACAGGCAAATAAAAAATTGGAAGACTTAATAACGGTTTTGGAAATGGAAAAGGCATCTCATTTTTTAAGATTTCAGAATAATAGAAGACAAGATTTAAGATAATAGAAGACAAGGAATAAGATCTTGCTGACTTGATGACAACTGCTGGTTGGAGCGTTGGAAATTGGAAAATTGTCAATGCTGCTAACATTGGATGTTCCCGCTTTGACAACTGATGAAAATGCAGCCATTTTCTCTATTCCTTTACAATGCTTTTCTTGCTTTAGAAATCAAGTGCAGCAAGGGGGGAGGGTTGGAATGTAAGCTCAGCTAGCCATAACATAACACTGTGGTGGGAACCCAAGGACAAGTAGATGTTTTGGCGGGCTGTGGAATTAAGGAGAAAGCCCGCGCTTTAAGCTAATTGGGGAATGTGATTTATGACAGTTTATTGGGGGTGGGAATTGCACTTTGTTACTTTGTACCAGGGGGAAGGGAATTTAGTTTTGGGGTTCAACTATGTAGTGCCGATACTTTGCTTCCTGAATAAAAGATTCTTTAAGGAAAACAATGCCTCGAAGTTCTTTTGGAGGATTTCATCTATCAGAACCATGACAAAAACAGGAAATGGAAGGAGAGATTGATCAATCATTTAGAGTCAATTCAAGTTATGTAAGAAGAAACAAAGTCCTTAGAGAGGTACACGTTAGATTTGTCAAAAAAAAATAGATCAGAGATGAGATATTGAGAAGAGTCAGAGATGACCCATTGCAATACAAGGGAAAAGAAATTGTAGTCTTGAAGCACATACCTAGGAGGACAAGGGGACTCACAAAGAGACTATCAATTCTTGACCAAAAAATGAATTAAAAAAAGAAATGAATTTTAGATGGCTGATGCCGGAGGGGATACTATTCAATTGGGATTCCAAAAGATACAGATTGGACTCTGTCTTTAAAGCCATGGAATTTTATGAGAGACATAGCACTTTCTTTGAAGAAGGACGCTCAGAATTTCAACCAGAACGGAAATCTAGAAAACAGGAAGAGACAGCAATAGAAGGGGTGGCCAAACAAAGGGAAGAAGAGGACACCGAAAACATAAATCAAGAAGAAGGGACAAAGGGGAAAGAACAGAGATTGATAAGAAGAACTAGAAGAACAAAACCTAAATATAATTGAAGAAGAGGGAAAAGGATAATGGGTTTTTCTCAATGAATATAAATGGACTGAACTCCCCCTTAAAAAGGAAAAAATATTTACACAATTACAAAATCTAAAAATGGATATAGTTTGCCTTCAAGAAACACATATTAAAAGATAACATTATAAATTTCTGGAATGTCTGAAAATTGGGAAACTTTTCTTTTCATCAGCACAACCAAAGAAAAGAGGGATAGCTTTATATATCAAAGAAACAATGAACCCCAAACAAATTTACACAGATGAAGAAAGAAGAATACTAATGGTGGAAATGATGTTAAACCAAAAACAGACATTGATGGTAGCAATTTATGCACCGAATAACAAACAAGAAAAAATATATCAAAAATTACATAAGAAAATAGTGGAAATGGAATATCAAAACATTTGTTCAGTAGGAGACTTTAATGCAATTGTAGATGGAAAGCTAGACTACAGAAGTAGTAAAATAGGGGGAAAAGATAGGAACATTTTACCTAAGGCTTTTTTTAAAATGGGAGAAGAAATTTGTATACAGGATATGTGGAGAGAGAAAAATCCAAAGAAACCTCAATATACATTTTACTCAAACAGGCATAAATCATGGTTTACAATCAATATGATATGGATATCTACTGAACTAAGAATGAACATACAAGAGATTGAAATAGAAACTAATGTATAGGTGGATCACAATCCAATAAAGATGATGTGGAGAGGAACAAAGAAAAAATTAAGATAGACTTTGAATCAATCTCTGTTGAAAGAGAAAGAATTTATACAAAAAGTAGCAAAGGAAATGGAATTTTTATTTAAAGAAAATAAGAAAGAAGATACATCACCTCAAAACACTGGGAAACAGCCAAAGCATATTTCAGAGGATTGGCCATAACTCACATAGTGAAAAAGAACAAGGGGAAAAAAACAAGAACAAACAAAGCTAAAGGAAGAATTGATGAAATTAGAATTAGAACTACAAAGAGACCCACAAAAGAAGATGCTTAAAAAACAAATGGAGATAATAAAACACAAATTAAATTTAACAGAAGCTGAAGAAATGGCCCAACAAATTAAAACAGCAAAACAAAAAGCTTTTTTGAAAATGCCAATAACCCAGGTAGATGGTTAGCCTATAAATTGAAAAAAGAAAGAGAGAAAAAACAGATAAATAAACTGCAAGATATGAGGGGCAATTTACAATACCAAAATGATACAATAAAAAATAATTAAAGAATTTTATGAAACACTTTATGATAAAGAAAAAACTACTGAGGAAAAAGTAAGACAATATATAGAAAATGCTAACCTACCAAAAATTCCAGAGAATTTCAAAAACATATTAAATGAGAAAATAACAATGATGGAGCTTTTCAACCTTTTCACAGATTGTACCACTTTTAGGACATGACAATATTTGAGTACCACCAGTGCTTAGCAAGGTGTCAAAAACTTGATGACTAAAAAAAGGGGGGATGTTAGGTTTTACTGATTAGATTCATTTGTTGTTATATAAATGGCTGGTTTATAATATTATGGAAAAGTAAAAAGTTGAGATTCGATGTTAATGCTTCCTTCTACTGCAACAGAGGAAGTCAGAAGTCAATGCCTTTTCTTTTCTTTTTCCCTTCTCCCCAATTTTTTCCTCCCCACTGTGTCCTACTATTTGCTTTTGTATTTTTGTATTTTATTCTATAATCTTATAAAATATTACAAACTGTAGAAAAAAATGAAAAAGTACCAGTTTTAATTTCTTTGGTGGCTGTTCCTTTGCTGAATCACTTTCCTTTTGCACTGACAAATGCATGATGAATTTATCCATGTTTATTAATATGCACTACTACCAGCTAGCTTAGGGGTCTTCTAGCTTGGCACTTTTAAGACTTGTGGACTTCAACTCCCAGAATTCCTCAGCCATCATGGCTGGTTGAGGGATTCTTGGAGTTGAAGTCCACAGGTCTTAGACCCCTGAACTAGCTAGTCGGCCCTTCTTCCTCTCTCCCTTCTGAGCTCTTTCCACAATGTAATAAGAATGCACCCCCTCCCCCCATCCCTTCCCTGTACCTTTAAAGATACAGGAATCAAGTGCAAACCAACAAAGGCTCACAAAATAAAGAAACACATAAACTCCCGTTTTTTTTCTTTAAGCTGCCTCAGGCGTGTCACAATGTTGCAATCCGAGACTGAAAGGCTCCGGCAATTGCGAAAAGCTTTAGCCTTAAATTAAGCCTGTTTACCTTCAAAGAAAACTTTCTAAAAGCTATAGACAGACTCAAGATAAGGGGGTAAAACTAATTACATTTGAAGGGATTAAACCTACGGAAGTCAACACTCTGGACTCATTGCTAGCCTAAAATACAGACTAAAATATTCCAATAACCAAAGCACACAAACCGAGCCTCTGAATTACAAAATGCTGTAAAAACTGCACAAAAATCCTTATGGTAACCCAATGAAGCTGCCAGCTGATCCAGAACTAAATAAACCCACCTCCTTTCCAACATGCTCATCTGCTGGCTTTTCATTCCATCAGGGCTTATTGCATTCTCCTGGCTGGAGAAAACAAACCAGGGGACTTTTTCTTCCAGCAACAACTGCTGCTTCTTCCCTGTTTCCGCCCTGCCTACTGAGCTCACCTTCTCTTTCCCTGTTGTCTTTTTTTCCCTTTCACACCCAAACCATCTCTTTTATAGCCTATCCTACCCCTTTTTTCTTCAGTTCACCTCCAGCTCCACGCTGCCTCCAGAAGCACCAATCGTCTGGAGCTCTGACTGCTCCTGGGGCTTCTGCTGAACACAGACAGTCCTGCAGCTGCAGCTGCCTCTCCCTCAGGCTTGGGTCACTTTGGCTCATTCCACTACCCCACTACACTTCTCTAGGACGGTCACGTACCACCTGCCATGTGGCAAAGTTTCACAGGTGGTACACGTACCACCAGTTGAAAAGCCCTGCTTTAGAGTAAAGTTAAACCGGTGGAAATGCTGTGGCCATCACGCTTGTTTCAGGGTCAGTTTTCTGGGCATTTTTAGTGCTTCCAGGTTCTTGTGGTCGGTCCACACCTGGAAAGGAATTTTGTTCCCCTCCAGGAAGTGCCATCAGGTTAGAAGGGCCCATCGGACCACATAAGCCTCCTTCTCCCAAACTGCCCACCTTTGCTCTGTCTCTGTGAATTTCCTTGATGTGTATGCGCAAGGCTGCAATTTCCCTTCATCATTTTCCTGTAGCAGTACTGCCCCCACAGCTACTTCGCTAGGATCAGCCTGAATCACGAAAGGCTTTTCAGTGTCAGGGTGCCTTAAAACTGGTTCTGCAGAAAATAGTCTTTTTAACCTTTCAAATGTGGTTTGACATTCTACTGTCCATTTCAGTGGCTGACTTGGTTTCAGCTTCCCCTCCCCTCTGGTCTTTAGCAAGTTAGTAATTGGTAGCGTGATCTGCACAAAGAAGATGAATTGCCAGTAAAAATGAACAAATCCAAGGAAACTTTGCTTCCTAGTGCGGGGCGGGGCCCATTCTAGTACAGCTCGGACTTTCTCAGGGTCCATCTCTATGCTATTTGGCAAGATGTGATACCCGGTCTCCGGTTTCCGGTTGCGCAACATGGCGGACCTACCTGGGGTGGCTCCGTGACGGAGCGGAGCCCTAAACAGAAAATGGGGGGCCTCCCGCAGGCCGAGGGCTCTCCTGTGATCCAATTTTGGAGAGCTGAACTCGCCAGCAGTTTAGTCTGGCAAGGATATTGAGGGGCGAAGGGCTGGTGTTCGGCGGAGCCCGGCGGAGCCTGGCGGAGCTTGGTGAAGCCAGGCGGAAGATCTGGCCGGACTCGGCCTGGATCCGGCTCGACGGAAAACCTGGCTTGGATTTGGTCGCGGCCTCGATAACAGCGGAGGCCGCGACGGATTTGGATTTGGAGGCCGCGGATTTGGGAGCTGGAGGCCGCAGCAGCTGTGGAGGCTGCGGCAGCTATGGAGGCCGCGACGGAGGCCGTGATGGAGACGACAGATGTATCCGGACCCGGACTCGGCTGCGACGGCCGCAACGGCCGCAACGGAAGCAGATCTGGCCGGTGGCTTGCCCTGCGGACTCGGCGAGGAGGCCGTAGCCCGGCGGCCTGGCGGCCCGATGGCCTGGCGGCCCGGCGGACCATCTGGCCTACGAACTCGGCCTATAGACTCGGCGGTGGATTCGGCGAGGGTAGCGACCGGGGTTCGGTGGTTCGGTGGTCCGGTGGAGGATCCGGCCCAAAGAGCCCGGCCGCGGACCTAACTTTAGCGGCCGGTCGTCTGGCTTATCCCAAGTCTTAAAAAGGGAACTAACCATCAAGAGGACTTCCCCCCCCTGTGTGTTTTCTGTTTGTTGGGGACCTTGCACGCATGTTCGGAGCATACTCCAGGTTGGAACTGCTGGCCCTGCGCGATTCCCCCCTCGCGCAGGTACGGCCCAGTATAATCCTGAGGGCCGTCCTCAATGACGGGGTATGGAACCCCCAGAGGCGCGCAGCAAAAAAAGAACTGAAGAGGAGGAAACTGAGAACTTTTT
>NW_015389613.1:68500-69605 GCF_001527695.2 Protobothrops mucrosquamatus
TGAATGCAACCACATGTTTACTGGATCCGTGCCCCTCCTGGCTGGTACTGGCTGCCCGGGAGGGGACACGAGCCTGGCTCCAGGGAATTATTAACGCTTCTTTGGGGGAGGGTGTCTTCCCCATGGCCTTGAAGGAGGCGGTGGTGAGGCCCCTCCTTAAGAAGCCTTCCCTGGACCCAGATGTATTAGCTAACTATCGCCCGGTCTCCAACCTTCGCTTTGTGGCGAAGGTTGTTGAGAGTGTGGTTGCGCAGCAGTTCCCCCGACACCTGGAGGAAACAGTCTATCTAGACCCGCTCCAGTCGGGTTTCAGACCGGGATACAGCACGGAAACGGCATTGGTCACATTGGTGAATGATCTCTGGAGGGCCCGGGACAGGGGTTATTCCTCTGTCCTAGTTCTTTTGGACCTCTCAGCGGCTTTTGATACTGTGGACCACGGTATCATGCTGCGGCGTCTGGTGGAGTTGGGAGTGGGGGGCACCATGATGCGGTGGTTCTCCTCCTTCCTCACCGATCGCACGCAGTCTGTATTGGCAGGGGGGCAGAGATCGGCCCCAAGGCCGCTAACTTGTGGGGTGCCACAAGGGTCGGTCCTCTCCCCCTTACTGTTCAATATTTATGTGAAGCCGCTGGGGGAGATCATCCGTGGCTTTGGGGTGGATTTCCATCAGTACGCTGATGATACTCAGCTGTACATTTTCACCCCAGGCCACCCCAATGATGCCCTTGACGTGATGGCCCGGTGTCTGGAGGCCGTACGGGTCTGGATGGGGAGAAACAGACTCAGACTCAACCCTTCCAAGACTGAGTGGCTGTGGCTGCCGGCTCCCAGGTATGGTCAGCTGACTCCATCGCTGACTATAGGGGGCGAAACTTTGGCTCCCTCAGAGAGGGTGCGCAATTTGGGCGTCCTCCTGGATCCACGGCTGACACTGGAAGACCAGTTGGCGGCTGTGGCCAGGGGGGCGTTTTACCGGGTACGCCTGGTACGCCAGTTGCGGCCTTTTCTGGACCGGGATGCCTTGCGCACAGTTACTCATGCTCTTGTCACCTCCCGCTTGGACTACTGTAACGCTCTCTACATGGGGCTCCCCTTGAGGAG
>NW_015389613.1:69948-78601 GCF_001527695.2 Protobothrops mucrosquamatus
TTCAAACCCCAGGTAGTCAATATTTTCCTTGTGAAATTCACATTTAGACAGTTTGGCATACAGGTGAGCTGCCTGGAATTTTTTTAGTATAGGTCTGACTAACTTTATGTGCTCCTCCTTTGTTTTAGTGAATATCAGGATATCATCCAGGTCAGGGGTAGGCAACCTTGGCTCTTTTATGACTCGTGGACTTCAACTCCCAGAATTCCTGAGCCAGCATGGCTCAGCTTGGAAACCTCTCCCTTTCCCCTCAGCATGGCTGGCTCAGGAATTCTGGGAGTTCAAGTCCACGAGTCATAAAAGAGCCAAGGTTGCCTACCCCTGGTCCAGATAAACAAGCACCCCTTTATATAGGTGCTCCCAGAGCATGTCTTTATTAACTGATTGAACACTGCAGGTGCCCCTTGAAGGCCGAAGGGTAGAACCCTGAACTGATACATTCTAAGGGGCAATTGAAAGTTGTTTTCCATTTGTCTCCCTCTTTAATTCTAATCCTGTAATATGTCTCCCTTAAGTCCAGTTTTGAAAAGATTTTTCCTTTTGATAAGTGCGCTAGCATGTCTTTTATGAAAGGGAGGGGTATAGGTTACTCTCACTCACTGCGTTCAGAGATCTATAGTCCACGCAGAGGCGAAGAGTCCTGTCTTTTTCTCGAAATAGCATGGGGGCTGCGATCTTGGGCTTTGCCGGTTGGATAAAACCCCTTTTCGGGTTTTTATCTATGAACTTTTATATCTCCTCTACTCCCGTGGGCTCATGGAATACAGTTTTGGCTTGGGTAATTTCACCCTTGGGAGGATTCTGATGGAGCAGTCCATGGGTCGGTGGGGAGGCAGTTTGTCAGATTTCTCCTCACTGAATACTTCAGCTAGGTCCCGGTATTTCTCTGGAATGTCCTCTAACTCTTTTTTCCCTCACCGCTGCTGCGCTTTCGGAGGGACTTTCCTCAGTTCGGGGTTGAGTCGGAGTTCTTACTGCCTCTCCATCTGGGAATCTGAGTTCTCCCGTCCTCCAGTCTACCTGCAGGTTCCACTTGGTTAGCCATGCCAGGCCCAGGATTAGGGGGCATTCCATGCCAGAGGTCACTACAAACATTATAGTCTCTACGTGATCCCCTATGGTAAGTTGGATGGGTAATGTGGCAAGAGTAGCCAGTGTCCCCCCTGCAATGGACCCATCTAATTGACTGAATGAGATCAGTTTCTTCAGCCTCCTCAAAGGAATTTCTAAATTTCCCACTAAAGTGGGGCTTATGAAGTAACAGGTACAGCCAGAGTCTATTAGTGCTCTGAGTGCAACCCTCTTGGGCATTCAAGGGCTAAACAGTTCTACGGTCCTGGTGACAGGCGCAATTGGTCCACTTACCAGGGGTTTGTCCTCCGAGTTGTCATATGATGAGTTGGGTGGCTCTCCTGTAGCTGTCGGAGTTTCCTTCCCCTGCTTTGATGGAGTTGGGAACTCGACGACCTCCATGCTTTTCATGGCCGTCTCCTTCAGTTTCATCGGGGTGTTCCCAGGCTTCCCGATCCAGGACGTGGGCAGACTTCCGGACAAGGGTGTGTGAACGGCACTTGGCAGTGCAGTCTCCTTCCTTTCCACACTTGAAACATCTTGTTGTCCTCGGGGTAGCTGGTGCTTCCTTCATTGGTTCACGGGGTGGCTCTGCTGGCGATTTCCCCCAAGATCTCCCTCCGTGTCGTTGTCTTCTGGCTTGATAGATCTCTGCTTCCTTAGCCAGGATGTACCCGTCTTGGAGCCAGTCCAGTGTCCTTGAGGGATGCAGACATCATACAGGTCATAGTTCAGGCCATCTTTGAAATGCCCAATAAAGATATCTTCTGGCCAGTTCAGCAAGGCCAGGACCTGGAATTCTTGAGTGTATTCCACCATGGGCCGTCGCCCTTGCCTGACAGTTTTGATGTGTTCTGGTGCTTTCTGATCAGCCAAGGGGTCTTCAAATCTGCGTCTGAGGGCTGCCATGAATTGATTGAAATTCTGCAGTTCTGGGGCATTGGCACTGTAAAGATCCACCACCCAGTCTGCTATGGTGCCATCTAGGCTGCTTGCACAATCCGTATTCGGCCATAATTACTTGGTATGTCACGGCCATATTCCTCCATGTAGTTCAACACTTAGATCGGGAAAAACCCCAGCTGGCGTGGCTCCCCACAGTACTTCACTCCTAGTGGCAGGAACTTTCAGATGGACCAATGCCCTTTCTTTCACCTGTGTCATTGGCCACCTCTATCAGCTGGTGTGGCTTGCCTGGGGGTGGCAGCGGCGGTAGCAATTGCTGCTGCTTCCGCGGTGCTGGTGGAAGGGCCTGGGACTGCTGGTTCACACACATCTCTTCGTCTGTTCCTTTGGCTGAACCTGGGTTGGTGGCTCCCCAGTATGGGTCAACTTTCTTCTCCTTCATGGAATTAAAGGCGACTCTCAGCATGTTGATAGCTTGCTCCAGGAACCAGCTAGAACAGGGCAGTCAGTCGTCCTCATCTTCACTAAGGCAAAGCGACCTCTCCATCTCGACTTTTCAACCTGGCTGGTGACTGCTGCATCTGAGCATCACTTTCCTGGATCTCTTCTCCCAGTCCTCCTTCTTCCCGACACCCATTGACCACCTGGGGTTGTGGCGGCGTTCCACAACCACTACCTCATCCAAAGAGCTCGAGGATTAAGAACTGTATCGGCTGGGCTCTGCATGATGGGAGAGCTCCCTTCCCATGGCAGGTTCTTCCCTCTCTGTTACGATATCAGACATTGTTTGCTTAGCCCCTGGCAAGGGTCTTCCTTCCAGATTGACTATTAATGCAGATCCTGCCAAATATTAGGGCCCATTTCAAAATCTCATCCCAAGAAAGCAAGACTCTTGGGACAGTTTCATTCCAAAAGGAACTTTTATTAGGAGAAGCTGATAGCAGGCATAATAGGCAGGATCTCAGGGTTTCCCGCTCAGATCAATAGATTAAAAGAGTCCCAAGTAAACCCCACCCCAATAGTTCATCCAGTCAGGTGTTAAGTCTGCTGTGGGAAAGGAGCTGATAACGGGGTCCATTCCCATGCTTGTGAAGATGTTGTTGGGTCTTCGCACCTTCCCTTCGCAGCGAGAGATAAACCAGATGGCAGGAGGCATATTTCTTTCTCACCCCAAGGTAACATCAAGGGAGAGACAGTTCAAAGAGCAAGTTGGTAGAAACAGCGGAAAAGATACATTGTAGCAGAGCAGAGAAACATACCACAGAGCTTTCCCCCCTCCTCCTCAGGAGAATGGCAGAACCCTCAGTAACAAATGGAGAAGAAATTAAATAGATCTCTCCCCCAGGGGAAGAATGGGTTCTGACACAGGTCTTATCCAACAAAATGAACTTTCATGTGGAGAAAAGAAAAGCTTTACATTTAGGCAGGAAAAATAAAAAACAATAACTGTGAGAGGGACCTTGGAGTCCTAGTGAATGATCACTTGAATATGAGCCAGCACTGTGCAACAGCACCCAAAAAAGCTAATACAATCCTGGGTTATATAAACAGAGGCATAGAATCAAGATTGCACAAAGTATTAGTACTGCTTTATAAAATCCTAGTAAGACCACACCTGGAATGTTGTTAGTTGCAAAGTCGTGTCTGATCCATCGTGACCCCATGGACAACATTCCTCCAGGCCTTCCTGTCCTCTACCATCTTCTGGAGTCCATTTAAGCTCATGCCTACTGCTTCAGTGACTCCATCCAGCCACCTCATTCTATCGTCCTATTCTTCTAGTGCCCTCAATCTTTCCCAGTATTAGGCTCTTCTCCAGCGAGTCCTTCCTTCTCATTAGGTGGCCAAAGTACTTGAGTTTCAACTTCAACTGCCTTCTAAAGAGCAGTCAGGGTTGATCTCCTCTAGGACTGACCGGTTTGATTGCCTTGCAGTCCAGGGGACTTGCAGGAGTCTTCTCCAGCACCATAGTTCAAAGGCCTCAATTCTTTTGCACTCATCCTTTCTTATGGTCCAACTTTCACAGCCATACATGGCAACTGGGAAAACCATGGCCTTGACTACACATACTTTTGTTGGCAGGGTGATGTCTCTGCTTTTTAGTATGCTGTCTAGATTTGCCATAGCTTTCCTCCCCAGGAGCAAGCGTCTTTTAATTTCTTGGCTGCAGTCCCCATTTGTGGTGATCTTGGAGCCCAGGAAGATAAAGTCTGTCACTACCTCCATTTCTTCCCCATCTATTAGCCAGGAATTGAGAAGGCCAGAAGCCATGATCTTGGTTTTCTTAATGTTGTGTTTCAAGCCAACTTTTGCACTCTCCTTCACCCGCATCAAGAGCTCTTTAGTTCCTCTTCACTTTCTGCCATTAGAGTGGTATCATCTGCATATCTTAGGTTGTTGATATTTCTCCCGGCAATCTTAATTCCAACTTTTGATTCATCTAGCCCTGCCTTTCTCATGATGTGCTCTGCATATAAGTTAAATACTGGGATACTGCAACCAATTTTGGTCACCATACTACAAAAAGATGTTGAGACTTTTGAAAAAATTTAGAGAAGAGCAACTAAGATGATCAAAGGCCTGGAGGCTAAAACATATGAAGAACGGCTGCAGGGCTTGGGTTTGTCTAATCTAAAGAAAAGGAGAAATAGGGGTGATATGATAGCAGTATTCCAGTATTTGAGGGGCTGCCACAAAGAAGAGGGGGTCAAATTATTCTCCAAAGGACCAGAAGGCAGGACTATGGTTGGAAACTGATCAAAAAGAGAAGCAACCTGGAATTAAGGAGAAACTTCCTAACAGTGTGGACAATTAACCAGTGGAATCAGAAATTGTGGGTGCTCCATCAATGGAGATTTTTAAGAAGAGTCACAGTCTGGACTAGAAAACCTCCATGGTCCCTTTCTATTCTGTTCTGTTCTGTTCTGTTCTGCTCTGCTCTATTCAATATATGTGAGTGAGAGTAAGACACCTCAAATTTTCTGTAGGATTTGTAATACTATTTACCATTTTTAAATTCTGGATTTCTGTGTATATATCTTATATGTTGAAATATTGATAATGCTTAATAGGAAGAGACCAAATTGAATAAACAATATAGACATTTTACAATTACAAAAAAATCAGAGTTACTATCATTAGTGTCTCCATTAGCATATACCCTCTGTACCAGCCAGGTATTTAAGACATTATTTCATTGTCTACTTGTTTACCTTCCAAATTCTTGATCTGGTCATGCTTTGGGGTGTTTGGACTTTTAGAAAGAAAGGAATGCAAGTGCAACACAGTACATGAAACAATAGTGTTGGAAGGGAACTTGGAGGTCTTCTAGTCCAAGCCCTTGTTTGAACAGGAGACCCTATACCATTCAGGACAAATGGTTGTCCAATCTCCTCTTAAAAACCTGCAACAATGGAGGATGGATGCCTCTCCGGATTGACTACTTTGCAGATCTTGCTTAATGTAAGGACCTGCCTCAGATAATTCTCCCAAGAAAGCAGAACTCTTGAAACTGGCATTGTTTCAAACAGGAATCTTTATTGAGAGTTAGTGATAGCAGGAGAGCAAAGCAAGATCTAAAGATTTCCTGCACGAATTGCTACATTAAACCTTTCATCCACATAAATGCCACCCCAGAGCCCAACTGTTCAGTTTGCCAATCCACAGATGTGAAGTTGTTATGGGAACCAGAGGTTCCAGGCTCTTCACCAGATCTCACAACAGAGTGAATAAGGCAGATGGCCCTTGGCATATTCCTTTTCCCCTTTCACATCCAAAAAGATACATCAAAGTTTAGAAAGAACAAAGTCAAGGAAATACATCCATAAGCCATCCTCCCGGTAGAGCAGGCCTCCCCCCTCCCACTAGAATGGCAGAGCTCCGAAAAGAAACATTGAAGGGGATTCTGACCAACCTCCTTGACTAGAGATGTGCTTCAAATACAAGGAAAACAACTTGTAAATAAATATGTGTGAGATAGTACAATATGATTATTAATAATGGCAATAGATAAGATCTAGATAAGTTTCTAATTTCATGATCAACATGAGATATGTTAAACACTGATTTTAATGAAGACTGCTCCCCAAAATAGCTGTTGAGGTGTAAGAGGATTTTTTTCCCTCTTATTCACATTTTACTGTGTTTCCTGACAGAGCTGGTTCTTTAGCAGCCTTGCCCCTGGATTTGAAAGGGGGCACTTAAGATTGATCCAAGATGACTTTTGGACAGTTGTTCAGCCACCTGGGAGGAGAATCTTGAAGACTGCAGCTCCCTGTGGAAATAGCTGAAAAGTCAATTGCCATCCTCCGACCACCAGCATGTTGTTGTAAGCATGCCAGGGCCTTTTAAGTTCCCTTTTTGAATTTTTACTTTTTTCATATCTTCAAAAGTTAATTGGTTGGCTGAATGTTGATTTATTTCAACCCTGCTGGATTCTTTCTGTTTTCTTTTTTACTTTCTTTCTTTGATTTATTTGATTACTCTTATCAATTTTTGCTGTCCGTATGGAAACATGGCATGTGACTTTTGATTTGTATTTTATTAACTTGAAAAAACTTTTTGGATCAAAAGGCTGACAACCCAAGGGGAAAAACAGACTTTGGCTAGTAAGATGCAATCTTTAGCTGATTTTTTTTCAATTTGTTTGAATTTGTTTTCAAAGCAGCAGATTTGTAGGAAGAAATATAGACACAGAAATAACACAAATGGTTGAGAACATCGAGAGGAAATGTGTTTTTCCAGCTGTAGTCTGGCTAGGAAGAAATATAGACGCAGAAATCATAGAGCTGACTCCATACACCTTCTGGAAGCTTAACACTGTGCTTTTATATATAGTAGCAGAGAATTTTCTGGGTAGATGAGTGGCAAGTGTTTTTTTTTTAAGGGATTTGATGGAGAGTGGAAAATGGGCTTCATACATCTAACTGATGAACAATTTTATCTGTTTTGGGGAGAAAATAGATTGGCTTGGAGACTTGACATGATATTTAATCAATCTACAATTCATAAGAGATATTATAAAGAAGCAAATGTGTTTGGGTGTCAGGATTAATTAGTTAATATTTGGGATGATTGAGGATTGAAGCCATGGTAAATTTTCTATGAGTTGATTACAATAACAGTTGTTAACAGAGGGTTTTGAAATTTCAACTTTGTTTTTTTCTTATTACTGTTTCCAATTTCTATTATTCTTATACTTTTACATAATATATTTATTATTGTTGTTTTTACTGTTAACTATTTTGTTATTAATATAGTTTATATATGATAGGCTAACAATTTAGTAGATTGGTAGTTTAACATTTTGAAATTCTTTTGGCCTACTATGCAAGCGATGGGAAGCCAACATTTCTGTATTATACTAATCAGCATTCAACTAGGGAGGACATTAGGTGTATATGTGTTAGTTTCTTTAAGACACCTTTTTTGTTAATGTCTTTTCTATTGTGTTTTCTATTTTGTTGTTTTTATTTTAAATATTTTGTTTTGTATTTTAATCTTTTTTGAATAAATTAAAATTTTCTACAAAAAAAATCTGATTTTAACTTGGCAGTTTCTTAATCACAACTTTCAGCAGAGGTAAAAACATGAAGCCAAAAAGAAAAAAAACCTCCCAAATGAAATAAATATTTATATTAAGGAAATGATGGGTTCAAAACAGAGTACTCAATTTCTCTCACAGGATTCAATTATCACTCAATGCAAAATCTATGATAAGTCATTCTAATATTATGCATCATTTTACAAAGCTTTGATTTCCAAAGCTGTAGCCAGAGGATCTATAGGATTTGTAGGAAATTTTATTTTACATTATGTATCCTGCCTTTATCAGCAGTGAACATATGTAACTTTAAATACTTAAAAAGATTTAAAAAGCATTTAATATCTTCTGCTATGCATTGTTTCATTTTGTTGAAAGAAAAATCTTCATCGGGGTCCAGTCCAAGCCGGGAATAAACAAAATGAAGACTGCTTTAGAAAGAAGGTTGTAGTTTATTGAAGAGCAGAGCCAGACAGAAATGTGGCTCTGGGAAAGCTGACCACATGTAGCTGGGAGTGGTGGGTGTTTATACCTTCCTGGGGTTTTGTGTTTGGACTTGTTTCCTGTTCCTGTGGCATGAACTTTGTCCTGAGCCTTTGGGTATGTCCTTTTTGGTATTCTGATGGTGGTGGGTTAATCCTATTATGTCCTAAAGGTCATACCTGCTTCCCAGGGGCTGTGGCTGATGGCTATGTCTTGTGTTGGATTTTTTGGGGTGAGGGAGACTTGGGCTGTCTTTGCCTAAGATTTTTCATTATTCCTTTGGGAAATATAATATTCTGTCCTTTTTAATATTCCCCCCCAAAATATTTCCTTCTCTAGGAGGTAGGATGGGTACTGATTTCCAACAATTTTAAATATCCACAAATTAGGATATATTGATAATAGACTGGATACACTTGTGTGGCCAGTCAGAAGCTGCTGACAACCGAAGAAAAAGCGGCGTTGTTCTTACCTGAACGCCTTTTCTCAGCAGAGTGGTGTAGAGTCCACAGAATGGGTTATTAATGCAATCCTGCCTAGCAGAGAACTAAGGAAAGAAAAAAACTTTAGCCACGCCTCCCTCTGGGTGTGCCTTCCCCAGTTTTTGGCAAGGTCGAGGCGCAAAATGCAGACGCAAAGCTCCAAATGAGA
>NW_015389614.1:0-84381 GCF_001527695.2 Protobothrops mucrosquamatus
CCTTGTGCTCTGGAGTACGTTGAGGGATCAAATCCAGCTCCTCGCTGCCTTTGAATTTAATGAATCTGTTTCTCTTCAGCAGCTGCTGTTTATTTTTGTCCTGTATTTGCTAGGAACCTCTTTAGTATCTTCATAACTTCCTCTCTCCTTTAATTAGACACCTTCCCCCTCTCTGAGGGGATAGCACTCTGATTTTTGACTGGTGCCCAGGCTCAATTCCAGTGGATGTTCCACATCCTTGTAATTATTTCCCTGGCCTTTTGCTCACCTCTAGGCTGGACTGTACAGAGTGCCAGGGGCAGAACCCCTCGTGCGGGAATGGAAATACAAACTGCTCTTCTCCCAAGAGACTCTTCCTTCCCTCGACCTTGTGGCTGATGTGCACGTGATCTGTGGCATCCTCAAGGATTTCCTGAGGAATCTGAAAGAGCCTTTAGTTACCTTTTGTCTGCACTCTGCCTTCCTGCAGGCAGCAGGTGAGTTGGGATGGGATTCTCAGATCAAGCTCTGGAGTGGAAGGGACCAAGGAGAACGTGGGTAATGTAGGATATGACCAGGCTGAGCTTGAGAGTGGGGGATCAAATGCATCATCAGTTTGGAGTCTCTATGCCCCTGGAAGAGACCAAAGTCCCACCCCACCCCTTGAAGTCTGTTGACTTTTATCTGGTGCCAATTCCCCTTAACCATTAGAAGACCAGATTCTTTTGTAGAGGTAGCATGAAATAAAACTGTCTATCCTGATTTCTGATTCCTTGTACCTGACATTGCTTGATTCTTGGAAACCTTTTAGTTTCTTCCTGGATCACTGTACAGTTGAGGTACTTATGCCTTAAGTGATTCTAATTTCATTAGGAAAAATTGTAATTCATGAAAAAGGAGTGACGTTAAATGGCTGAGCACTCTGGATAATTTAAAAAGGTATAAAGGATTTGCATCACCCTTTCTTTCCACTCAGAAATTCTGGATGAACCTGCCTGCCATACTGAACTCTGCCAGGTTGTCATGAAGTTGCCTGTGACTAATAGAGACACACTAGCATTTCTCATGCTCCATCTGCGTAGGTGAGCACAACTTTAGGCTTGGAAAGGAAAACCTTAGTTATCAGATAGCTGGGAGAGAGGTTTTACAGGCCACCCAGTCCAGTTTCCTGCTTGATGCAGAAAAAGAATTTTTTTTTTGCCAAGTTGCACCTGTCTTCAAGAAGCTTTGAGTTCTCCAACGAAGGTGGAATCATCTTTTACAAAATAGCCGAACACAAACTTGCACACATATTTTGTCTGTCTTGCCAGAAGAATAACACTGCTAATTTAGATCGATCTGCAATGCAGTAGCAGATATTTGCACAGTTGTAAACTCATTGAGCTGGATTGCATGTTAAGATTGTAGTGGTATCTGTTCCTCCCCATCAGACACATTTTTAAAGCAAAGAACTAGCACAACTACTTGGCAGAGAGCCACATTTTAAAACTTTTTTTTCTTGCAAAAACAGTTGCTCGTGGAAGCTGACACAACATCTAGTTCAGCCTATCCCAATCTTTTGCTTTCTAGATTTGCTGAAATGAAATCTCGTACTTTCCTGCCATCGTGATCATAGCTGTTAAAATTACACTGTTGAAATTACACATAGCTGTTGAAATTACACTGTTATTTACTATACCTACTGTTGCTCAGAGGCTGGACTATTGTGAATACTTCCTCTTCCACAAAAAATAAAATAAAATCATGGGAATGTACAGTAGTACAGATAGTTCTCACTTAACAACCACAATTGAGCTTGGAATTTTGGTAATAAGTCAGGGCAGTTGTTAAGTGGGTCACAGTGGTTAAGTGTACCATGTGGTCATTAAGCGAACTATGTGGTTAAGTAAATCCAGCATATGAAATAACCCTTACTTGCCATTTTCTGCTGAAAAGCAGCAAAAACTATAGCAAAATGCAGTCACATGACTGGGATGGGAGGAGGCAGCACAACATTTTACAGCAGCCAGAAGTATTTTATCCTTTCCGAGGCCGTCATAACTTCAAAAGATTGTTAAGTGATTGTCATTAAACAAGGGCTATCTATAACTTTTAAAACTTATTCAGACTTCATGATCTCCTTTGCAAAAGCGTGGTTTTCATTCGGACTGTAGATATCTTCCATATTCTAAAGAAAAAGGAAAGATTTCTAGGTTTAGATACTAGCCTTGAACCAAACTGGGCTTCATGTGTGAATTCACATCCTTTCTCGTAGTGTGTGAAATAGCTTTTCCCATCACATACATATTATGCATGGCTAACGATATGTAGCAGAAAGGCTTTTGCTGTAGCATGGGCTACTACTTACATGGATCCCTCTCTCCATCCATAGGGTCATGCAGAGCCCTGATTGTCGAATGGACCGCCATAACTTGGCATGTATCTTCGGACCACTACTAGTTGGACACAGCACTCCCAGCCCCAGTCCACTTGCCATTATGGAAGACACACCACGCCAGTGCCTGGTAACAGCTGTGACCTCCTTTCAATTTGCAGTGGCTCATCACTGTACAATGCTCAGCCTTTATCAGAAATGCTTGATTTTATAGGATTGATTCCTTTCTATGGCAATAACTTATCTCTTGTGGGATGGGTTGGGAGAACATAGCTTCTTTCAAATGTGAGAACAACCCTATCTCCATTACTATTTATACTAACATTGGAAGTATTGAATAGAAACATTAGACAAGATATAGAAATTAAAGGACTGGAGGTAAAAGATGAAAAATATAAAATACAAGCATTTGCAGTTGATTTGGTTTTCATATTGGAAGATCCACTGGAAACAAGCACCAAACTTCTGGAGAAAATAGAAAAATTTGGAGAAGTGGCAGGGTTGACAATAAACAGAGAAAAGACTAAAGTGCTAACAAAGAACCTAACAGAAAAACAAAAAAATCAACTAACAAAAAAAATAATCTTCAAATAGTTAAAAAAGTTAAATATTTGGGAATTTATCTAACAACAAGATGTGTAACAATAAAAGAAGATAACTATGTAAGACTGCTAAAACAAATAAAATTGGATTTGGAAAAGTAGAAAAACTTTCAATGTTGGGGACAATAGCAACAGTGAAAACGAATATCTTACCAAAAATACTCTTTTTATTTCAAACGATTCCTGTAAGGCTGGGAAAAGCCTTTTTTGATGAACTGAATACAATAATATTAAAATTTATCTGGCAAGGAAAAAAAGCTAGAATTAAAGTGAAAATGCTACAAGAAGCAAAAGAAAGTAGAGGATTTGGACTGCCAGACTGGAGGTAATACTACCAAGCAACTATTTCAACATGGCTTAAAGAATGGATAATGCTTAGAGACAAAAGACTATTGTACCTAGAGGAGCATGACCTACAAATTGGTTGGCATGCCTTTCTGTGGTATGGGAAGAATAAAATACATAGTTTCAAAACCATTTTATAAGGAATGCACTTCTTTCAGAATGGGAAAAAAATAAAATTTATATTAAGATACCTGAATGGCTTTCAACAATGGAAGCTTTTGCTTACCCAAATTAAATTAACTACGATAAAGTTGTGACTTGTAAAGATATTTTGGACAATGAAGGAAAATTGAAAGACAGACAAGATTTACAAAAACAAGGTATTGATCTAGCATGGTGGCCATATCTGCAAATTCAAACGAGATATGAAAAAGATGTTAAAACAATGGGATTTTATAAAGAACAGACAGAATTTGATCAGATACTGCTGAAACAAATGAAAAGTTGATTAAGAAACTCTATAGATTTCTGTTAAACTTAAAGATGGAGGAAGAACAAGTAAAAGAAACAATGGTAACATGGGCAAAGAACTTTGGATATAATATAGAATTAGAAGATTGGCAAAAGTTATGGGAAAGAAATATTAAATTAAAGCAGTGGCATATAAAGAAAGGTTATATAAAATGTTTTACAGATGGCATATGACACCAGTGAGATTAGCAAAAATGTTTTAAAATATTTCAAACAACTGTTGGAAATGCAAACAAAGACCAGGTACTTATTATCATATTTGGTGGACATGCCCTAAAGCAAAAAGATTTTGGGTTAAAATACATTTATGGTTGGAGAAAATGACTAAAAAACAGACTTTAAACCAGAATTATTTTTGTTAGGAATAATAGGAGCTAATTATGAGAAAGATTGCAGATATTTAATACTACACGTACTAACGGCAGCAAGAATTGTATTTGCCCAACATTGGAAAAATGAAAATTTACCAGCTGAAGAAGTACTAATTAAGAAAATTCTAGAGTGTGCAGAAATGGATAGATTGACTTTAAAGATAAAAGAGAAAGAAGACTCAGTGTACTTTAGAACATGGGATAATTTCTATCAATGGCTAGAAAAACGAGTTAGAGAGAAAAGAATGTGATATGTAATTCTGAATATATATTAGCAAGAAGAAGGCTATTGAGTGATTAATTAAAATATTGTTTATGATAATTAACTATTATCATAACATGAACCCAGACATTATGCTGTTTGCTAAATATTGAGAATGTTATTTGGAAAACCCCCAACCCCAACCCTAACCCAAATCCCAACCCCAACCCCGACCCCACCTTATTCCTAACCCTATAAAAACTAATAAAATCTATACAAAAAGAAAGTGAGAACAACCAAGACTTGATAGCTGGATTGTAGCGAAAATTCTTCTTAACCTCCTTTTTTTGCTTTTGAGATTTCACTGGGCATTATTTGATTAATAATTCATGGATTATTTGATTAAATTTAACTGCCATCAATCTTGCTGTTGAAGTGAGTCTGAGTGGCTACTTGTATATAATATATTATAAATTATAAATATATAATCATATGTTTTGAAATATGCATCAGCTAAAGAATCAAGAGGGAAAGACAAAGAAGGGGGAGGAATTAGGAGGTAGACAGAGGCTGATGTTCCTTCCTTTCTATAGGTCATCTCCCGTCTCCTAACATTGCCACTCAAATTTTGGAAGCATTATATAGAAGAAGAACAAGAAAATCTTGTCCCATCATTACAACAGTCCATTGTAATGAACGAGCAAGGTGAGTTAATTCAAATATAAGGCAGGGGGGACATTGCTGTTTTGATAATCTTGCAAAGCAAGTGTGTTACAGGAATGAACCAAATCTTTCCTGACCAGCACAGACCAGCTCTTCCATCCACTTGTTTCCCCAGAGGCCAGCACTGTCAAGATGTGTCCAGGAAATGGCTGCTTTCCAAACAAGCTTCATAACTGCATAGACCAGTGGTTCTCAACCTGTGGGTCGGGACCCCATTTGGGGTCGATCGACCATTTCACGGGGGCCGCCAAGCAAGGCTGTCCGCCATTTTTTTTGCCCATTTTTTTTGTCCGCCATTTTTTCCCCCCTTTTCCGGTGGGTGCCTTACCTCCCTTGGGCTGGGCCAGCTGATGGTCGGCCTGCTCCGTCTCTGCCGCTTGCCAGCTACGCCTCGGCCGGCGCAGGGGGCGGAACCACGCATGCGCGGCGCTCCCGAGCAGGGAAAGTCCTCGACTTACGACCGGTTGGGTAGTCCTCGACTTACGACCGGTTGGGTAGTCCTCGACTTACGACCGGTTTAGTCCTCGACTTACAACTGGTTGGGGGTCACGGCATTAAAAAGGTTGAGAACCACTGGCATAGACACAACTTTGCCGCCTTTGTGATTATTATATTAAAAGACAACATAAAGCTTGGCTATATGTAATGGAATCGCGGCATTAGTGAAATCATGCTGGAATTTGGAGTTGGAAAAGGTTCACTCAGTATTAAGGTTCACTGTATATTATATAGTGAGCCAATACTGAGCGTTATGTCACCTTATACAGTGCACAAAGCTTGTCCCTTCACCTCCAGTGACAAACCTTTATCTATTGGGTTGCATTTTGTTATGATTCCTCACCAGCTAGTGGATCCAGCAGCCGAGTCTGAGGACTCAGATGAGGAGGAGGGGTCTGAAGTGACATTGAAGTCTGAGAAAGGCTCTGAGGAGCACCAAGACTCACAGTCAGACGAGGAGCCCGGCCCCTCTACTCACACTCAGGCAGAGACACAGCAGTTTTGGGAGCCTGAGTTGGGTGACGATGAGGAACAGCTGGGGCCAATCCCAGATGCGTGGATGTGCAGAGAGGAGAGGCAAGCAAGACACAGGAAGGCAGTGGGGTGGCTCCAGAGGCAAAAGAAAAGTCATTAAGAAGCCATGCCCTGGCTGGACTATAAAAGGGAGAGGTGTGGGAGGTGCTGGTTGCCGAAGGCAACTGTTCATGCTGCGACTATGTGTTTTATTGGTTGGGTTGTTTGCCTCCAAAGTCTTGGACATTGAGTTAGGTGTGTAAAAATAAAAAGGGGTTTGTTTTTCTTGTGGGTCCTGCCTGGTTCCATGAAGAGGGGTATTTCCTCATGAGTAAAGCAGTTGAGCAGGTACTTGTGTAGACTGGGACAGAATACATTTGGGCTCTTTTTGGTCTGCCAGCAGCACCGTTATTAGTGGAAGGATTGTTTGATTATAGAGGACATGTTCATTCTTGGGTTACCTTTTTTATTCTCTTCTGACAGGAATGTTCCCCATGCCAAAAGGATGGGAAGATTCTTGCCTCTTCCAAAATAAGGAGCTACTCAAGGTGGCCATTGATTCTGATTGCTAATGAAAATGTGTTCATCACTTGGTGGTTGCATCATTCTTGCCTTGCTCTTTCCAGCAAGCCTCCTTCCAACTTCAAGCCAAGCTCCTACAGTTTAGAAATATTTAATAATCCATTGTTATTTCTTAATATTGGATGGTGTTTGATCTTCCTGAAGAACATGGTTCCCTTTTTCCCCCCCGTAACTAGGGACTCACAGAAGAGTGGAGTGAATCCTTGACTAACATACTACTGATTTCTCCATTGTGGACTTGTGGGTGAACTGAAGATGTTCAGATCTGTTTTGGTCAATTTACTTATAATAATTAGCAGATTCAATAGGATGAATCTGATTGGTGGACAAAAATATGCTCACTTTTGTACATTTTTGTCCTATTATCTATTACATGTATATAGCAGAATTTGATATTAATGGTATCTGATGTTCGGAAAATGGATGAGGAAAGAGAAAAAAATAGCAATCCCTGTAACTGAAGACAAGAAATTTTCTGAAGGCATAGCTTTTTTGAAGAAACATCACTTTTATTGCAGATTTGCTTTAGCAACTAATCTTCTTGGACAAAAAGAAGCCTTTGACTCTCTTTAGAATAAACAGATTTTCTTTTCAGGAGATATACTGTAGAAAAATAAAAATGGCAATGCTCATATACAATGGGGGATGTCTGGGAAGAAAATCAAAATCCATAGTTGGGCAATATCTCTTCTTTGGAGCAACAAGAGTATAAATGTCCTCAGATTTTCTAGTATTCTTAGTCCTGTATTACAAAAGCAGGGAATAAGAAAAACAATCTAAAAATAGAAGTTGCACTCTAAATTATCTTCCAATTATTGCACAAGTCTCAGTTGGGGACATTAGGAAATGACTGGGCTTCAGGTCAAATAGGGAATTTGAAAATCCCCTTATCATGGCAAACCCATATTGTTGACGAGAAAATTTTGTGGGATCAACCCAGTCAAGAACTGAGCTAAACTAGATTTAGGGACCTTATTGTAATAGGCAGCAGAGGATATCTTATGTACAATGGGATAAAGCAGCCATTTCTGAAAATTAAAATCATCAGAACCTTAGAACTGAATTATGCCTTGGATTAAATGCATATCCTTCAGGCTAGCCAAGAGAATAAAGGATGACAATCTTGAATGAGGCGTTCATTTGAGGTACTGTATGGCACTGAGATAAAGCCATTAATTTCAAATCTCATGACTGCAGCTGTTAGCTTAATATGGGGGCTTTTCTGCTATTGCCCCAAATGGTGTGAAGAATCTGGAGGACTCAAAAAGTCACACTATGTTCACTGAAGCCATTCTTCAGTTATGGATTATTTGTAGATTATTCCCCTCTTTTGGAAGTCATGCAGGTACTTACTCGCTCGGGGGACTGAAGTAATCATAGTTTATATATTCTTTAGACAACTACCCTCGCCCCCTGCATGCTCAATTCTCTCCACAGGAGTAGGGCCGACCCAAATTTGACTTAGTGGTGTTGAACTGATTTACTTAAACTCCACACCTCTATAATTTCGTATAGGCTTTTACTAGCCAGAAAGTGCTCTCGTCTAAATGCTTTAAGGGCTGTTTAGTCCTGATCCTCATATACTTGAAGAGTACCTCTGTGCAGAGCTCACACCTCTAGCAGTAAGATTTAGGCTTCTTGGTGTTGCCCCACTGTGGCTTAGGAAATAAGCAGTGCTTAAGCCAACACGGTTTAGGACAAGGAGTGGATTGAGTCTTAAATTGTAGAAGATTGAAAAGGGTCCTTTGGGATTACAGGTAGACTTCAAATTACAACTGGTCACACTGAAGTTACAACAGACTTCCCCAGAGTTACTTACAACCCGGTTTCAAAGTTCTGATGACTGCCCTTCCATGGTCACACAACTGCATTTTGGACACTTGGAAAGTGGCCCATATTTATGGACATTTACAGTGTCCTGCAGTCACATGCCCATAATTTATGATGTTTTTGCCAAAAAACAGCATTTAGTTCCAGTTTTTTGGCAAAAATGCCCCATGGTGAACAATGGGTTTACTTAATGACCATGGTGTTTGCTTAATGACCAGTACAAAAACAAAATTGTACGATCAAGTTAGTCACACGATGACCTGCTTTTACAACCATCATGATTCACAACAGTATTTGGCAGGCTCCGTTACAGTCATAAGTCGAGGACACCCTATATCTAGCTCAATCTCCTGTAACAGCATTCCAGGCAGGCAGCCATTAGTTCTTGCTTCCAAAACCAAGCGCCACTTACTGGAAAATGGAGGTATGATTCTATATAAAAGGGGTAGCAGTGTGAAAGATTTATTTCCCCAAATGTGATAGCAATAACAGTATAAATTATATTCTGACCTGGAGGAAAAATCACCCATATTAAATTGTGTCCCTCCTAGTACAACTTTTCTTACTGTGTGCTACAGTTGCACAAAAACAAAACCTTGATTTATACTGTAGGCTTAAGAAGAAAGATGAATTGCTGACAGTAAAACCAGCTCTCCCTGTCTCCAGTCGACGAGGGTATTATGTTTCAGAACAGGGCAAAATACATTGAATAGGTGCTTAAAAGTGTCCAGACTTAAGGGCCCTGTCTACCTCGCAACCTAGGCTGGTCTTGTGCCTTGCAAGTGGTTCAGTGCAATGAAATAACAAAGCAAGACATGAGTCTATTTTAAGAACTAAGAAAAATCCCTGCAGGTTTTTCTAAAGCAGCTAAGCCTAGTCCTTTTCAAGGTGTGGATGTCTTTAAGTTAGAATTAATCCACCTCCTGGTCTATCATCCTGCAGCAAAGGTAAATAACTTTATCGTGAAGCAGTAGCCATCGTGCCTCTAGCAATCTTTTTTCCCAACTGAAGCAAAAGAGACCGTGAAACGTGTTGGATTTTCAAATACAATCTCCTTCAGTAAGTGAGGCCAAGAAGAGGAGGAGGCAAGCAATAGATGCAGTGTTCAAGACACACACCCCTCCTCCCCCCCCCCACTTGTAGCAGACTGGTTTCTGTATATTAGTTTAGGGGCGAAGAAGTGACACCTCCATTGGCAATTCTGAGGTTAGAACTTTTGTCCTCCTCAGGTCTCCTCTCAACTTTCTTGATTCACTGAGAGGAAGGAACCAGCAGTCAAGTCTCCAGTATTGGCTCTTGAGAGGCTAGGCCTTCTTCATCGGTTAGAGCTCCTCCTGGCCCCCACGAGCCACAGATGCAGTAGCAGTAGATCAAGTAGCAAGTAGTCCTGCACACCGTCAGAGGGACTAGCGGTTGATGCCTGCAGAATGGAATTCATAAAAGTTAATATCTAGTGGGAAATGAGCCAACCCTTTGCTGCTCTTGGCTACTGAACTGCCATGAAGCTTCTGAGAAAGGAGTATGTCCCACTGGACAGACCCTACCATGATTGTTTTTCTGAGAAGTACAGTTCTGAGGGAGAATGCAGGTCAGGCTATTACAACAGTGTCCTCAAGTACACATACGCCCTATCCCCATTTTAAAATAATCTGCTTTGCTGATCAGCTCATTAGGAGGTACTTTATTGAGACTGAAGCCACAGGAGGATAATGACCTTGGATTTTGATGTACTAAATCAATACACTATAAAGAGCAAACAATGATTACAGGTTGTACAGAATCAGAAAGAAGCCCTCAAAAGAAATAGGCAATAACTTTTGTATAAGCAAAGAGGGCTGAAACATCCCTGGAGTCCTGAGAAGCAAGATGGTATTTGGAAGAGGCTTGGATAGGCTCCTCCCTAATTAAATAGATAAGAGGGAATAAAGTATAAGCAGGCTTGCAGGATTCTGTTATTACAGTCAATCTCAATAAAGTACAGTGCTGGGTTTTCTGCAGTTTGGTTCCTGATCTGGCCGCCCCCAAATTGCTAATTCATAGTAAAGCAGAAGCAGATAGGAGGAACACTGGGAGTTTTAGGTTACTGGATGATTTTCAGTGGACTAGCAAAGAGTTTCCAACTAATAGCTGCAGCAAGAAAATATTTTCTTTCTTCACACCTAAATTGATTTACATCTAAATTAGTTTATACCTAATTTTATTTATTTATTTATAATAAATAAAATATACATTAACAAACAAAACATTTAAGTAGTTAATTAAGTAATTATTAATTACAGCTTCCAGGAAATTAAGTATAGGGTTTTGTCAGACAGGTCTCTGGGATTTATCTTTCCAGATTCTGGAAGATGGAATTTTGGGTTTAAAAAATGAAGTGGAATTGAGCAACCTGACTTTGTTCTGCTTTAATGTCATTTTAGTGCTCCAGCAGAATAAACATAGTCCTAAAGCAAGTATAATGTGACAACTTGCAAGTATAAATCACCTATAATTACAGCTAGAGCCCTCAGAGAAAATCAGAGCACAGCTTCCAATCAACAATACTGGCAGCAGTCCTAGATTTTGCCTTAATTAAATGCATCACATAACTGCTGACTTCATTAAACCGTAAATCAAGGAGAAACTCTTAAGACTGACTGAGAAAGACATTTGTTACAGTACTCATAGTTTTAACTCTCTTTTGAACGCTGTGCTGGGATATAGAGTGAAAGCTTAAGGAAATTTACAAATTAAGGATGTCGGTAAAGAAAAGATTATGCTTAAGCAGCATTATCCATGCTTTTCCCTTCTACTTGAGAAAGTATGCATATTCCTAGAGAAATCCATAAAACTCTGCCCTTCTTCTTATCTCTAGGTCTAGAAGCCTTGACATTTTGGAAAGTAGAAGGACATATTGGGAATTGCCAGCTGAATCGTTACTAATAGACAAATTCTATATTCAAATCTATGCCAGCCAGCTGAGTGCACAACTACAGCTAGCTTTGGGTTTGTGGCAACAGCAAGAAATCAAAGTCAAAGGCTCAGTCAGGCTCATTCTAAATCAAGCACAATGGAGCAAGGCAAGAAAAGGCAAATTGGTTGGGGCAGCTTATATGCACATGGCCAAATTGTCACGATAACCCTTACAGCTAAAATGATGCAGCTTTCCTAAAAGAATTAGGCTTTATTTATTTTATTTTTTCCTTGTGGGATTCCTACTTCACAGCCAAGAGATAGCCAAGACTGTCCAGAGCTATGCAATACAAGAGGCACTTATGCACCAAGCATTAATGGGAATTTCCAGGGCTTTTTTTTTGTCATAGAACGCCCAGAACGAAGTTCCAGCCCCTTTTTTGGATGGAACCTTGTAGCGTAGGCAAGGCGGGTTGTATGACATGTGTGAGTTCTGGCACCTTTTTTTTTTTTTTTTACAAAAAAAAGCACTGGGAATTTCAAGGAAGACGGTGGAAGGTTCCATGGCTTCTTTTCCTAACTGTAACATTGCCATGATCACTTCACCCCAAGTCCCCCATCGCATCCGATCTATTGCAGGCATTCATTCTCAGCTGGCCTTCCACCAGCACTCCTCTCTTACCACTTGTCCCCCATCCTTCCCCCCACTGCGTGGCCATGGTGATTCACCTAGGGCAGGGGTGGGCAACCTTGGCTCTTTTATGACTCGTGGACCTCAACTCCCAGAATTCCTGAGTCAGTTATGCTGACTCAAGAATTCTGGGAGTTGAAGTCCACGAGTCATAAAAGAGCCAAGGTTGCCTACCCCTGACCTAGGGACACTTATTCGCCCAAGGCCACTGGAGAGGCAGAGGCTCATCCCTCAGCGTGTGGATCAGACGGCAGATAACTGTCCCAGGCCATGAATCATCCAGGGATAAGTGTCCCTGGGCGAATAGACTGTGGCCACGCAGTGAGGAGAGGACGGGGGACCAATGGCAGGGAAGGAGTGCTGGCAGAAGGTCAGCTGAGAATGAATGCTCACAATAGGTCAACTGCGATTGGGGACCCTGGGTGAAGTGGGCATACGGCAATTGTCCCAGACCCCTTTGTTACTGAGTATTCATTGTGCACTGCTAGAAATGGATATAATTTATTAGTACTAGGTAAAAATAAAGAAATTCTCTCTCTCTCTCTCTCTCTCTCTCTCACACACACACACACACACACACACAGAGAGAGCTTTCCTGATACATGCTGCTTGGGTTGTTGCCTGGAGCAGAACAATCCAAAACCCTTAATTATCTCTTTTGCCACAAAACCCTGTATTCACTGTGTATTAACGCAATCATCAAATGAATACAAAAACCACAAGGCTAAAAGAAAAGCAACTGAACTTAAAAGCTTGCATTTAATTTTGTTATCCTTCTGTTATCATAAAATTAGAAGATGAGATTCTGTCTTTTTGAATTCCCCCCCCCCCCCAAAAAAAAATATTTCTACATTGCTCCTATAACTCTGCTGCACCGGCCTTCCTTCCAAGCCAGGAGTATGGTGCTAGGTGGAGTAGACATACAGACCTGGCTTGATCAGATGGACATGAGAAACCCAGCAGCAAGTTAAAAAATGAACAGCAGCAGCAGCAGCAGGAAACAGGCTGGAGAGGCCAAGGCCTGGGGCCTACCTGAGCTGGAGAGAAGTGGAGGAAATGGAGGGTGCAAATGGAAGAAGGATGGAGCGTCGACCAGCTAAGAGTTTAGGGCATCGATACCTGCAGGTGTGAGCACCAAGGCTTGGAGAATGTCAGAGAGGGACACGATCCCCCGCGGAGTGTTCTTCTTATCCACCAGAACCAGGCGATGGACCTACCCAATGAGTGAGCCGAACACCATCAAGGCAAAAGTAGGAACAGGACGGTAAAGATGAGTTTTAGATACCAGACAGAAAAGATACCATTCACAGAAGTGAAATTACAGTGTTTAGCACAGTCTGCTTAGGAATTAAGAGCGTTCTGTGGGAAAGGTAGGTGGAAAGTATATAGAAACAAATATGGTGGGGCCTCAGGTAGGCCTTATTGCATCGCTGTCATCTCCAATGGCCTGGAAAAGAGCAGATGCCCTGGCCAAAAGAAAGCAAGGAGTGCTCTTTCTAAGCCAAGTTGTAAGGTTAACAATTACACTTTTTTTAAAAAAAAAAAATGTTGTCCCTGTGTGAAGGAGTTCCTGAAACATCATCCCATGTTTTCTTATATTGCTCTCATTATAAGGATCCCAGCTAGAGCTAATATAGGTAGTGGTTGACTTACAACCATTCGTTTATGACCGTTCAAAGTTACAACGGCACTGAAAAAAGTGACTTATGACTGTTTTCACACTTGCGACCGTTGCGGCATCCTCATGGTCACGTGATCAAAATCCAGACTGTTGACAACTGGCTCATATTTGTGACAATTGCAGTGTCCCAGGGTCACGTGATTGGCTTTTGCGAGCTTCTGACAAACAAAGTCAATGGGGAAGCCAGATTTACTTAACAATGTTACTAACTTAACTGTAATGATCCACTTAACAACTGTGGCAAGAAAGGTGGTAAAATGGGCCAATGTCCCAGGGTCATGTGATCACCTTTTATGATCTTCTGACAAGCGAAGTCAATGGATAAGTCAGATTCACTTAACTGTACTACTAATTGTAGTGATCACTTAACAACTGTGGCGAGAAAAGTCATAAAATAGGGCAGTGGTGGCGAACCTTTTAGAGACCGAGTGCCCAAACTGCAACCCAAAACCCACTTATGTATCGTCAGGTGCCGGGTGGGCATGGCCGAGTGGGTGGGTGTGGTCCCTTGAGTGGGCGTGGCCCATTGGGTGTGCGTGGCTTCGGTGGTAACGGCAGACTGGGTGGGACTAAAAAGTTCAATCAATTCCAACTTTGCAAGATCTTTTTTTTTCCCGCGAGAAGTTGAAATTGACTGATTGAACCTTTTTTTTTTTTTGCACACAGCGGTGGAGGCCTAAAGCAAAAAGGTTTTATAAAACCCAGCTGAAGGCCTAGGACTGGGGTGACGGTGCGTATGCCCATAGAGAGGGTTCTGAGTGCCGCCTCTGGCACCCGTGCCATAGGTTCGCCACCACTGAAATAGGGCAAAACTCACTTAATAGCTGTCTTGCTTAATAACAGAAATTTTGGGCTCAATTGTGGCCATAAGTTAAGGACTACCTGTAATTTCCCATCTAGACAAACCTCTGGATCCATTTTATTTATAGGTTGCTCTCCCATCAAGGATATTTTATTTGTTTTAAAGGGGCTATGTTTTGTTTTATTATTTGTAAAACACACACATTTTGTCACCAATTTTATAACAAGGTTTTACTGTGGTTTTTATTTCCTTTCTCATAATTTGTTTTCTTTTTCAGCTGCTCAGTGTCTATAATAAAGCACTACCACTACTTAAAAGGATGTTCATAGAGGATTGTAAATAATAGTGGTAATAATCAGATGCTTTCACCATATGAGCTTGTATTTGCCATAGCATCTTGCTATATTGTGTATTTGCAACCAATTGTTATTATTAGTTGTTAAATTTATTTGCTGCCTATCTCACCAGGGGACTACTCTAGATGGCTTATAATAATAATAACACCTGTCTATTCCAGGTACTTAAGAAGGATTCAATAGGGAGATAAAATGCAAAATTCAGTCTAAACATCTGACTGACTGCTACCAACCATAATAATAATGCCATAATTTGCATTTTTATGCTTAAATCTTCTTCAGCTGCCAGGAAAGAAAAACAAAAGCTAGAAGTCCAGATATTACAAAAGTTGTCCACACTGGATTAAGAATGTAAAATAAAGATCCATCTGCAGCACCCAAAACACACCCATACATTCTACTGTTTGTAGTCTTTTCCATATGAAAAACAGCTGGCTGGGTGAGCCTAGGATGCTTCTGGAACACCTGTCAATAAAAGTCAGGGGATAGGTGGCAGGATGGTTGGATTAAAACCATACATCAGCCATGACCTAGTAAGCAAAAGGCTTTGGATCTGAAGGACACACATATTGAGGACATTTGGGGAAAGAAGGACATGAATTTACCCAACCCACTGCCCACTCCTGTCTACAATCCTGGAGCCATACCTGTTCTTTGGCAATGCGATCAATGATCTCTTCTAATGTTTCATGGGGATAGCATGTAAGGACCCCTTCTAGGCAGACGGAGCGCTGTTTCAGGGCTTCCCCCACACTAATGTCCAGGTTGTTGTAAGACTTCTGGGCAGCCAAATGCTATGGAGAGCAAGTGGAGAGGAGGAGTTTGAAGGAAAGAGGAAGTAGGGTACTACGGCATTATGGCCACCATGATCTCTCACTGTTAAGCTGAGAGAACACTGAGAGGCACTTTGAATTCTTTGAAGCAAGGCCTTAGCATAATCACCTCATAGTGACACACTAATTCACTGATAGGATAGGTCACATTGAACCATGATTTGCTTAACTATAATTTATTACACAAATTATGATTGGCTGGGCTTCTAACATTTTATGTCACGCCTGACAGCTTTCTGACTTCAATGGCTGGGTTCATCTAATATGATAAGGCAAAATGAAACTAAAAACAATATGTTCTAGTGTGATAAGTAAACCCAGTTGTATATAACAAATTTTCTATGGAAACAAAACTGCCCTAGTAAAAGGATTCATCTAGATCAGGGGTGTCAAACTGCCAGCCTGCAGGCCGGATGCGTCATGGTGAAACCGTGCCCACCCCATTGCTGGCAATGGCAAAAAAGTCACGATACGTCGCGACATGTCACGTGACGTTGCGAGTTTGATACCCCTGATCTAGATCACTGTAGAATTCCATGAATGAGATAGACAATAATAAAAGCCTCATCTGGAGGCATTGTCCTTACACTGCTTCTCTAAAATGCATGAGTTAAAGGCTGTTTCCTATCTTAAAGGTGAACAACATACCTTTCTTATACCATCGGTTAAGAATTGCTGTTTCCCCATCACATAAACATACACATTTTGTTTTGTATGTGAACTCTTGTAGAGTAGTCCTCCTTGGTGTATTTATCCAAAAACTTTGTTCCCAAATAATTTATCTTTAAAATAACAGTTATCTTAGGATTGGGGATTTTTTGCAAAAAAAAAAATAGGTAAAGATCTGTTTGTTTTTTATTTCCCCCCTCCCTTGGATATGGGGCAAATCTTAAATCTGGGAATGACTTTCTTTAAATACAGCACTTCTGTTTATTAGATCATCTGAACCTGAAAGAATAACTGCCCCATACTTACAATCACATCGAAGCGAGAATAGAGGCCAACTACTGCTCCTGTATAAAAAACAGAAAGGAACAGCAGGTCGGGAATCTCTCCAGGTGTAATGAATTAAAGATTACAATGCATGAAAGTTATCACAGAAAAGGTTAACAGATTTTCCTGCAACAAACCTGACAATGAACATGCTTTCACAATTTCATCATGAATTTCCAGGCCTGCCTTACAGCTTGAAGCTAAGAATGGAAAATTAACATTACCAATTTAACCAAGTTATCTCTACTGTATATAGGTATTTTATGAATGAATTCCCTTTTTCAGTATTTGCCAAAGAGGATCTTAGCAACTATTAACAGAGTTAAGGATTGATTTAGCATAAAACAGAGTTAAATTAGATGCATATTCATTAAAATATCGTTGTGCATCTTATTAATCACCATCATCCCAAAACGTTGGAGTTTTTTGAAATTCTGTCATAAAATGACAAAATATCTTTATTTACCTGATAATGTCAGCATTTACAGGGGACAACTTTATTTTTTATGGTATTAAAAGAACAAAAGATTGTTCTGAAATACCTCTATCTTAAAAGTGATAAGCTTGAATCGAGACCGGTGAATGGCAAGCCCCGTGGGGCTTCACATAAGGCTTCAGTCATATATCTGAGAAGACCTATTGAACTAACTGGACTTATTTTAAGCATGGATCCACAGGGTTATTCATTTTTTTTATTTGTATCCTGCTTTTATTATTTTTTTACAAATAATTCAAGGCAGTGAATATATCCAACACACCTTCTTTCTCCTACTGTCTCTACAACAATCTCCCTGCAAGATGGGTTGGGCTGAGAGAAAAAGACTGGCCCAAAGTCACCCAGCCAGCTTTCATGACTTGAATTCAAGATCTCCTTCTTTCTAGACTGGTGCTTTAATCACTAAACCAAACTGGCTCTCATTTATGTTGTGAATTAGCACAAAGTTCTAGCATGCCTCTTTGTAGCAATTTAGTCTGCAACTGGATATCCTGAAGACAGCATCATCACTCATAGGAAGCAAAGGCATAACAAAATGTGATAATACTGGGAAGTTAATATCAAAGGAGAGCAGCCCAAATATAAATCAGCAACAAATTGGAGAGCGCCAGAAATACAGTATAATACTGTACTGAGAGGAGGAAGAAAAGAGGAGATGGACCTAGGCCAGAAAAATAGATTGTAACAAGCATGCTGACTTAGACATGTGCAATAATAAAATATTGGCTAGCTAAGCCTCATAACTATGACAACTCAAATGTAAACCTGCTGTCATAATTGTGGAGGCAGCAAAAAGAGGAAATTATTCAGCTTCTGAATGGTTGGAGAACTGACCATCATAGTTATCCTGGCTTATGACAACACAGATCATTTCTCCAAGAATATGGCTATCAGCTTCAGGGGCTTGTATGAGCCGAAGGTGAACACCTTCCCCAAAGAGCTAAGGTTCTTAGCCATGATTAGAGTCGCCCACTTGGGAATGACAGGGTTTGTACTTAGCACCTCTGGAGGGAGCCAAGTTGGATAAGGTCAATTTACATAATTTCATGAGGCACCTATAGTTACTTTTCTCATTTAGGGATAGAAAACTCTCAAGTTCCAATGATTCTGGGGTACTAGTGGGGGTAACTGCAGAACTGCTAACTGTAATATTTTAATCCAGAATTGTTCCACTCTACTCTGCCTTAGGCAGACCCCACTTGGAATACCATGTCCAGTTTGGAGCATTGAAGCACTCTAAAAGGACATCAACAAACCCCAATAAGTTCAGAGAAGGGCTACCAAGATGGTGACAGGAGTAGAAAGTAAGTCCTATGAGGCCACTTAAAGAAAGTGGATATGTTTAGAGAAAATTGAGAGGAGATATGATATCAGTCTTCCAAATATTTAAATGGCTGTCATACAGAGGAGGGAGTAGGTCTTGTATTTGTCGCCCCATAGGGCAGGAATAGAACCAATGCATTGAAACTATAGAAATGTAAAATTAGGTTACTGTTATTAGGAGAAATTTCTTGCTAATAACCCTAGTAAGCGTGGTCAACTGGTAGAATAGAATGCCTCATGAAGTGAAATATTTCCCATACTAGAAGTCTTTAAACAGAGGCTGGGTAGCCATCCATGTTGAAAGGCTTTAACAGATTTGGACTAGATTTTCCTCTGAGGTACTTTTCAACTTTATGATTCTGTAAAAAGAAAGAGCTGCATTAGCTGCGCTTAAGCATGTGAGAAAGTGGGTCAGAGTTGAAATTGGCATTGCAAAGAGAAGATAAGCAGCCAGAGATTTCTCCCACACCTTTTTCATTAACCACAGGTAGCGCCGAGACTCTGCGATCTACAAAAATCTCCAGAGCTGTATAGACAGGAGCTGAATCTAAGACTATTGCAATGTCACGAAAGGTACCAATGCCCAGCTCGTGGATGGTTTTCTGCAGGAAACGTGGCTTTGGAAGCATGGCTCCCTACAATGAGAAAAAGAGAAGATTATTGTGGAAGCCAGCTCCATCCTTCTTTGCTCACGATGGAGGCACATAGATACAAATGCTTAAAGAAGCAGCAGAGGTCTAGGACAAAAGCATTAATATGCAATATGGATTAACATCTCTTACCACAAGCTTTCAGTCTAAGCATTTCTCTGAATCCAAAAAGCTGCTAAAAGTCAAATTCCCCTGATGTTCTCATTAGCATATAGCAATCTCAGGTATCTTGTTGAGGTCTGCACTTGGAAGCCACTGTTTTAATTCCCACAATGCTCCTGAGTCAGAGTCAGTCTTTGAACAAATGGAAGTTTATGGTGGCAGTTTGTAGCTAACTACATCTGATTCAGAGCAATGATATCTCCAAGGAAGCCTGCAGGATCAACCAGCATAGGAGAGAAAGACACCAAAATAGGAGGGGGTTCATCAAAAGGCAGTAATATTTGCTCTTCCAATATGTCTCCAGATTATTTGCCTAAATAATTCTTCTCCAATGATCATCAACCCAGGTTTTATTTTCCTGGGCCAAAGGGTATGTAGATCTACTTCTGAATCCTTATTCTGCAGCTTCACTGATTGCTTCAGTGACACCCCACTTATTTCTATTGTTCTTCTTCCAAAACATTAGCTTTCTTATAATGAGTTCTCCTAGCTTGATCAAATTCCCTTCAGAGATTAAAATAAAGAAAG
Organism: Protobothrops mucrosquamatus; assembly: GCF_001527695.2. Taxonomy (NCBI): domain Eukaryota; kingdom Metazoa; phylum Chordata; class Lepidosauria; order Squamata; family Viperidae; genus Protobothrops; species Protobothrops mucrosquamatus. Next base: position 19,898 of record NW_015389614.1, read on the forward strand.
ACAAAGAATTAATTGGGTCTGGGGAAGAAAAAGAACTCTTTGACCAAGGGTATCCAACCTTGGCAACTTTAAGGCTTGTGGGCTTCAACTCTCAGAATTTCCCAGCCAGCATGACTGGCTGGGGAATTCTGGGAGTTGAAGTCCACAAGTCTTAAAGTTGCCAGGTTTGGACACATCTTTCACAGAAATCATGAAGAGGAACGACCCATCTACAATGCCTTGCCTACAATCCCTAGCATCTTTTCCTATTTCAAATTGTGAACATCTTGAGGGCAGGAAGAGATTTGTGTGCCCGTTTTTGAGCTCAGCCCCCCCAAAACCTTTCTCTCAACATTTTAAAAGCACCATGAGCATTGCCAGTGCATGTTGACAAACAAATCCTTAAGGAAAGAATTCAGCAGAGCCATCACACAGCAGCAGCACTCCAGGCTTCCTAGACCTTCCCAGCACTCACAAAGATATGCAGAAATTTGAGGATGCGCTTGTGGGTCAGGATGTGCAGGACATTCCCCGAGATGGGATCAATCACAGGCAGCCGGTGGATCTTATTCTTAATCAAGGAATAAACTGCATCAAAGAGGCTAGAAGAGAGAGAAAGGAGAGACAAGAAAAGGCCTTGTGATGTTCCTGGGGGGATGGGGATGGGCTTGGAAACTTCCTCATCTCTGGCATTCAGGAGTATGGGCAGGCTTGCTTCAGGATGGAGGAGTACATGAAGGAATACAGCTAAGTTATTCCCTGTTATGGAAAGAGGCTTGGAGTACAGATAGTCCTTGACTCACAACCATTCGTTTAGCGACCATTCAAAGTTACAACTGCACTCAAAAAAAGTGACATATGACTGGCCCTCGCACTGTTGCAGCATCCCCACGGCCACATGATCAAAATTTGGGTGCTTGACAACCGGCCTTTATTTTCAATGGCCGCATCATCCTGGGGCCATGTGATCACCATTTGTGACCTTCCCAGCTGGCTTCCAATAAGCAAAGTTAACAGGAGAAGTTGGAGTTACTTAATGACTGCATGACCCATTTATTAACTGTGGCCAAAAAATATATATATCATAAAGTTTGGATGAAACTCACTCAACTATTGCCTCACTTAGCCATGGAAATTCTGATCCCAGCTGTGGTTGTAAGTTAGGGACTTTCAACTAGGCAGAAATAAATCCTTTTGGGTTAAGAGATGATGGGTAAAGCATCATTTTTTTCTGCTTGTTATCAGCTGATTAAAGCTATAAAGTAACATGGATTCTACTGGGGTACCTCTGACTCTCCTTATGGGGGTTCAGATATCCCACTTTATCAGACGTCTTTCTGATTTCTCTTTGACAGTCACAAAATGACAAGGGTTTTGTGAAGCTTTTTGCATTAGGTGGTGGGAATGAAGGTTGACAAATCTCTTACAAAAAGGATGCTTTCTTGCTCTTGGGAAATGCTTGCCTTACCTTTGGTTTGGAGAAATGTGCACCAAAGGCTTGAAGGAACCCTGCAAATACACCTCTGGAGAGAAAGGGAGACAGTTGGATAGCATATAATTAATGGATGTGTAAATAACTGCAGTTGATAATGTAATAAGGGCAAATTCTATCAACAATAAAAGCTGAGTTTGCCAAATTGCCTTAGTTTATGTGCTTGTATAATTTCTTTATCTTTCAAAAAAAGAATTTAGGATAATAACAGACCAGCACTAGTAGCCTGAAATAACCTCTGGAGAATAATAAAAACTAGACTGTAAGGCCAGCATAGAAAAAGTGAAAGAAGTGTATAGATATAGCATGAAAGAACTAATAGCAATAGCAGTTAGACTTATATACCGCTTCACAGTGCTTTAAAGCCCTCTCTAAGCGGTTTACAGAGTCAGCCTATTGTCCCCCAACAATCTGGGTCCTCATTTTACCGACCTCAGAAGGATGGAAGGTTTCTGTTTTAAATTTTTTTATTAATTTCAAAATAACCCCCCATACAAATATAAACATACATTGATACGACTTCAGTATTATTAATTTTAACATTCAAACGTAAACATACATTAGTATTACAAAGCAGCCCGGCAACACCCCCTCCCTGCGTCCACCCTCTTTTCTCCTCCAATCTTGAGCCAATCTTGAGCCAATGAGAATAGAATGAATAATCATTATAATTATCAATATACAGCCAAATAATATTTATCATTAGCAACCATTTGCTTAGTAAAAGAATATTGGACAATTAGCTCTCAGTTTAAAGAGTGGTTTTAATCTAACATTTAATCTAACATGCATGTAAATCGACATAAATGTATCATTCACATATGCAATGATGTTAACTAATGTTAAAAATGTTAAACTGCATTTATGATATCCAATTTCTCTTAGGGGGTACGCTGCTTACCTCTCCAAGTTTCAATTTTGTGTCCCTCAATCTCGTATATCTGAACCTGGAACAAAGTAATAGTAGTGAATAGGACAGATACCATTGCTGATCGTGTGAGTTTACAATCACTACTATTTGCTATTACTGAATTAGGAAGAAATAATGGATTCAGAAACCATCCATTATTCTTCAGGGCTCCAGTCTGGAACAGTGGAAATAACTCAATCCGGTTCCTATCACTCCAAAGATAATTCATTCCAAACTCAGGGCTTCCAGAGTAAGCTTGGGGAAAAAGGAAAAAAAACTCAGAGCTTACCTACCTTCGGTTTAGTATGGGAAAAACACAGATAGATGTTTCACCAGAATTTAGAATGATGATCTTGCTAGACAAGGCAGATCTTCGTAAATGGAAGATGTATGTCAAATTTCATCATGCAGAGTTTTGAGCTGCATACTTTTTAAGATGTGATTTTTTTTAAAAAAAGTGACTGTTGTTTTGGGATAGACTGTGAAGAAACTTTCAGCAAGAAGAACCTCTGTAATGGGAAGTACCTTTTCTAAGCTTTAGACTGATCTTACAATTCTGCAGGAGAAGAAACTGGATGATAGTGAGGAGGAGCAAATTATATCACTAAGCATCCCTCGTTTCCAAGTTTTTTTCCCCAGCTCCAAAAATACTGAGATTGGTGCGAACAATATTTGAGTGCCAAATATTTGATGACTGTCTCATAATATGCATTTGCTTTCTGTTGCTTCAAGTGATCTGACCAACAGGTTTCAAATTTTAAGATACGTATTTCAGAATATTTAAAGCATAAATATTAAAGAGAACGCCTCAAAAGTATGAGTTACTTGGAACACACTGTTTGAGAGCAAGAAGGACCCTCATTTTTTTAAGCCAGCCATTCAGTACTGGCTTCTTGGGCTTATGGAAGTGGGATGGATTGGATAACCTTCAAAGGCCCTTCCTGTTCACCTGAATGAGAACCCAACAGTGTGACTTCACATTGTTCTTGGAAATGGCTCTATGGCTAGCTGATATGAAAAGACAAATAGGTTGACTCTCAATAAATATGTTGAGTAGACATGTATTATATAATTATAAATTTTTCCCCCAAGTTCCGTTTCTAAAGCGTTTAGGAACACTTCAGATTTTTCTAAAACATTTATTTTTAAACACACTAATATTTCACTAACAGTTGTATTTACCATGTCAATGAATATTTATTCTAAAAACTGCTCATAGGCCAATGAAAAACAATTTGTGCTGTGTCCATTTTCAAACTTTTTTGTTCACCTACCCATTTTTCCAGCTGAAAGGCTCAACTCTTAGAATCCCAAATCTGGAACAGCTCATGCCTGCAACTTAATTTTAGGTGGTTCTCCCAATTTGTTTCCTCTCTTCTTCTCTCCAGTCCCCTGAAAGAAACTGTCTAAAGCCACTTTTCTCCAGATTTGAGAAGATGAAAACTCACCAGAGGGGATCGATAATAGCGATGTAAGATATTAATAAAATCAGTGATGGTCAGCATCCCTGCAGGAGAGGAGGTAAGAGAAGGAATGAATGACACTTATACACACCCAGCGGTTGCAGGAAATGGGCTACAGGCTACAAGCTGCAGGAATTAACAAAACCTACATTACGTGTGGCTTCTTATAGTCAATAATGCCCCCTTCCCTTGCTGATTTCCACATCTCTACACTCCCATTGATTTATCCCTTCCTGCTGCCATTAGTATGGAGTGCTATCCATTTTTCCTATCCCATAGCCGCTAGCCATCAAAGCGGTAGGGTAGGGGAAGAGTTTGAATGATCTAACTAGAGATATGTTAGAACTCACAGGTCACAAGTTGCACATGGGCCCCTGGGACCCATGATTGAAATTTGGGAACAAAACACAAATTTGGCAACTTATTCTTTCTTATATCTATTGAAATAAAATAAGTGTATCCAGTTTTCTCTAGACTTGACAGACCTATTTTGTTGAGCAAGTATCTTGCTTCCTTTCCACCCCATAGTTTTGTAAATACTACATTTGCAATCTTTTAAATAAATGTGTGTGTGTATTTAAAATGTTGCTTGGTCCTACCTTAACTGAAGCAGGCACCAATGCATGAGGCAACAAAATGGACCCAAAATATTAAAGTTGATATTTTAAAGGCTTAAAGGTGCAATTCAAAGTATTGGTGATCACCTTTAAAGCCCTTCATGGCATGGGTCCAGGTTACTTGAGAGACCGTCTCACCCTACTGGGATTGGCCCATTCCACTCATGCCGGCAGAGGAGGCGTGTTGTGAGTACTGTCAGCCCGATTGTTCCGGCTGGCAAGATCCAGGAGGAGGGCCTTCTCTGCTGTTGCTCCTGCCCTCTGAAACATCTTGCCCCTCTCCAATGTGAGGTTGGCCCCAACCCTCCTATCTTTTTGTAAGGGGCCTAAAGACGGGGAGGAACAGCACAATGGGGGTGGTTGATTGAGTAATAACAGATCCTACCTCCCCTCCACTCTGCCCCCCGTCCTCCCCACGTGTCCTTGGTTTTAATGCCTGATTTGAACTTTTTATATTTTAGCCTCCCAGAATTACCCTATGGTAAGATGGGTGGCCAATAAATTTTATAAATAAATAATAAAACAGTAACGTTTTATAAATAAAATTATCCACAAGTTGGCAGTAAGGTGAAATTACAATGTGATTTATAGCTCTCTCAAAGGAAAGTGCTACAGTGAAAGTAAGCATCTAAAACCGCCTGCTCCAGTTCCAGGAAAAATGTGTCCAAATATGTCCAGAGCCAGTTCATGTACCGTAATCAGTTTCCTTCTAAGGAAGACAGAATTATTCTTTTTACAAATATGACTGTGAATGGTAGGTTCCTGTGCATTTGATTTCACGCTGGATTTACTGATGGGATTACCAGGGAGGCTGCATGTTGTTTTACACGAGGTCAGTGCTGCCAGCGCTACCTCTAAAAGAAAAACATTTGTACAGGGAAGGCGTGTAATCTCTCTGGCAGCCATAGCACAAATAATCACAGTGAGGAAAAGCCCAGCGGCCAGATGGGTACGAGTGGTTCTGCAGTAGGCCAACTATTGCTCAACAGATCTCTGAAGGTTCCTTCTCCATAAACCATGGGTTATGTGGATGAGTGATCTGATGCCAGCTTAAGAAGGAAAACACTATGTTCATGCCTGGCCATTTTACCAACTTTAATCTGTCTCTACGGCAAGTTGCCATGAAGCGAAGATCCATTGTGAGGACATGTCCTCGGCAAGCATTTCATGCTGTGGCAAGCAGGACTTGTGGATAAGCCTTAAAAATTTCTGCATGCATCAAATTCTTCCTTCTTGACTCTCCTTAATACAGCCTGAAATGGGTGGCAGTCCCAATTCCCCTCTTCATCTTTGCCATGCCCAACTGCTGCTGTATTCAGTTGCATCACTTACCCACAAAGCACTGCTGCTTGCTGTCCCAAAGAGGAGCGGCTCGCACCCCATTAGCCACCAGGGCCAAGAACGCCTTTTTAATCTGGGACAAGAGACAGAAATCAAATTGACTGGGGCTGTATTCTGTGCCCCACGCCATACTCTGTCTCCCTAGGGCAGGGCCGTCAAACTTGCCACGTTACGTGATGTGTCGCGATGTAGCGCAACTTTTTCCCCATTGCCGGAACTGGGGTGGGCACGGTTTCAGCATGATGCATCCAGCCCACAGGCCGGCAGTTTGACACCCCTGCCCGCGGGAATAACTGATTGAACCTTGCACAATGGACAAGGAAAGATCTACTCCAGGGATTATTCTGCATTTCTCTGCTTTGATAGAGTAAAAGGGAAAGAAGGATCATCTCACTAAAACTGGTGAAGTAGTCACCTCTAACACAACATTCTGGTCAATTCAGGGAATTTTCATGCAGAACAACCAGGAACAGCTATATTCTTGTGAACCAGCTATGCCCTTATTTTACAGCTTTTGCTCACATTAAATTAATCATGTTGTAAATATGCTCAAGTTGATTCTTTGTAGAATAATTTCCAGTGAGCCTGAGATTGTACCAAAGATGGAGGCTATATTTTGTCTCTTTATAACAATGTTCTCACGTGCAAGCTTTCCCTTCCCAATGTGAATGAGGGACAAGTTTTGCAGCAGCATTTAAAAAAAGATGTAACCAAGATGACAGCAAGCCCACCACTTCCTCATCCTAGCCACCTAAACACCACTATAATTTATCTTCGTGGATGTCCTTGTAACTATTCAGAAGCTATAGATCAGTGATGGCGAACCTTTTAGAGACCGAGTGCCCAAACTGCAACCCAAATTCCATTTATTTATCGCTGGGTGCCAGGTGGGCGTGGCCCACTGGGTGGGCGTGACTGTGGTGGTCATGGCAGACTGGGTGGGTGTGGCCAAGGTGGATGTGGTCACCTCGATGTTGTTTGTGGGGAGGGACACCTGTGGGGGCCAGGCAGGTTTGGGGGAGATTCAGGGGATCTGGCAGGTGGGGCAGTGGGCAGGAGGCTCGTCCTGCGGGGTGAGGCGAGGCAAGGCGAGGCAGGGCGGGGGTGCCATTGTTGCAGGGCAAGGTGAGGCAGAGGCCAGGGTGGCTGCTGCCTGACACCATCGGCCCTGCATACAGAGGCCAGTGAGTGCATGGGAGCCGACAGTGTCCGTCAGCAGCCACAGCCTGCCGGCCCCTCGACTGGCAAACTCTGGGGCTCCGCAGCCTGCCACCAGCAGTTCAGAGAAGCCACCTCTGAGCTGGACAGACGGCCGACAGCTGAGGAGGCGATGCAGTGGGTCGTGCCTGGGAAAAGGAGAGCACGCGAGGCCAGGAGGGATGGGACGGGGGGGGAGGGAAACCAGCCATGCTGGAATGTATCTGGACACATGGGACCTCGGCGAGTTAGCGGGTGGCTGGTTGAAGAGGACGGTTGCCATCTCCGGAGCATGGCGCACGTGCCCACAGAGAGGGCTCTGAGTGCCGCCTCTGGCACATGTGCCATAGGTTCCCCACCACTGCTATAGATGGTTCAAAATGCAGTTACTTGTTTGATAATAAGTTATGCTTCATGTACCCATGGAACACCACTATTGCAAGAGCTGCATTGGTTGTTGGGAAGCTTCTGGGTTCAATTCAAGGTGCTGCTTATAACATACAAAGCCCTCCAAATATCTAAGAGGGCACTTGCTTTTGAGTAGAATGCAGCCTTCTGGAAAATGCTGGAGGGTAGAGCAGATCAAGCTTCTGTTTCAAGGGTGTCAACAAGAGAAACCCATAAACATCCCTTCTTTCTTATGGCTCCCCTCCTAGGAACAACCTATGTGCAGAGACAAAGATGACTCCATCCTTGCTGATATTCAGAAGGTGGTCAAGACCTAGCTCTTCCATAAGGCCCTGGGGAATAGAATGGAAGTATGAATATACAGCAGCTATTCCCAAAGTTGAAATGAGGATGAGCCTTTACACTATATGGCATATTTTTAAACCTAATTTATATTAGAGCATTGTTAGCCACTTAAAGAGTCTTTGGACTGAAGCAGCATATAAACTCAAGTTTAAGTAAATAAGATACCAAGATACCAAGCTCCCAGCAGACTCAGACATAAATATAATCACATAGCAATACTCCCTCACTCCCTCCTTTACTACATGGTTCACAAAACATCTGTATTCTCCTTACCTGCAGAGTGGTCTCAAACACTACCAGTTTGGAGCTGGTGGGAATAGCATCATAACAGCGATGACTCCGCATGAATTGCATATAGATCTCAGCATCTGGGCCCAGGAACTCAATATCAGGACCAAATCCAAGAATTTCACAGTCAAGGGAAATGACATCATCATCATCTTCCTGTTTGCCTTGTTCGAGCTTTGTGTCCTCTGATGTTACTCCTGTGCTGGGACCCAACACTAGGCCTTTGTTAAACTGACCTGTAACTTCTGGAATCCGTGTGGTTGCTATGGTACTCCAATCCTTAATCCTACCCTGGGGCATCATGCCATTGCCTGCTCCATCATTGCTGTGAGCCCTGCCCACCTCTTTCGTCTCTGAATGGGTTGACTTGAAATCCAATTCAGCAGCAATGGCATCTGCAGCTGTCACTTTGCCAATGTGTGTTGCAGTCTCAGCATCAGTTGGCTCAGGATCCCGCCTCTCAGTTCTGCCATCTGCTACTACATTTGTCAAAATCAAATTCACTTCTTTGTCACTGGCAGTCAAATCCTTGGCTTCCTGTACAACAACATTGGCTTTCAAAGCAGATTCCTCAATGTCCAGAGATGAGGCGGGGCCTAGTGGGCAAGCATTGTAAATCTAAACATTGAAAGATCTTTGACAAATGAAAATAAGTCATGTTGTCCTTTTGAACCAAGCCAAAGTCCCTCCACCTCATTAAGTTTATAGTTATGATGTTGACTCATATAAAGCTGCAAGCATGCATATGCTGGGCTGAAATTAATTCTGCAAAGAAGCAAGCCTAAACTTGCAGCAATTATAATTATACTGACCATCACTCATTTATATATTCCACCTGACCATACTCACATTAGAGAATAAATACTCACTTCATTTATTATTATGGTTTGTTGCACAGTCAGTCAGATGTTCAGAATGGATGTGGCATTTTTATCTGCCTACCGAGTCCTTCCCAAAGACCTGGGATAGGCAGATATGGATATCTGATAGTGTTGTAGATATTGTTGCAGCATATAAGATGTTTTGAGTAAAGCTGTCTTTTGCAATTGACTGATGATTGTCAATGCCAATGGTGTTCAAACGGTGCTCCAATTATTTTGGGATTGCACCCAAGGTGCCTATTACTATTGCTTTGCTCTATTTTATCATTCTATTTCTACTTGCAGGTCTTTGTATTTTGTTTCTTCTCCAATTCCTTGTCCTCTGTTCTGCTGTCTCCAGGTAATGCTATGATGATTATTATTATTACAAATAACAGAAAACCATAGATGAACTGACATCAATTTAAGGTTATCTGTAGGCATTCTCTTATTATAATAGGACAGGTATGGAATATATTAAGAAAAAATATTTTTACCGAAGGGAAGAAAGTTTATCTAATTGCTTCTAAAAATTGGCAGCGAGAGAACTGTATACTGATGAATACATGTCTATGACACTTGAACAACTTTATTAAGTAATCCTTGGCTTACAACCATTTGTTCAGTGATTATTTGAAGTTATGGTGGCACTGAACAATGATGCTTATGATGGGTCCTCATTGTTCTCGCCATCACAGCATCCCCACAGATGCATGATTGTAATCCAAGTGTTCAGCGCCCAGATCATGATTATGATATTGCAACAAGTTGCGGTTATGTGATCACAATTTCCAATGTTCCCTCCTAGCTTCCCACAAGCAAAGTCAATGCAGAAGCAGCAGAAAATTGAAAGTCACATGAGGTCCTCACGTAACAACCTATACAGTCCTCATTTTATGATGGCAACAGGGATTGCTGGAATTGTCATCACTAAGCAATGTAGTCACATGATGTTGGACTTTATGACATCACTTAGTGGCAGCAATTTCAGTCCCAATTGCTATCGTAAATGGAGGACTAGATGTATAATCTCCATTGAATACCCATTGAGATAGGGCACCATTATTCCTCTTTGACAGAAGGAAAACAAAGGCTGCAAAATATTTGGATTTGGCAATGTTACCCAAGAAACCTAAACTTTTAACAAACCAAGAACCTAAACCTGAACGTGAATTTTGAATCCAGTTAAGGTAAAAAATATCAGTTGATTTGTTTGGAATGGAATGCGATAAGTAGCAACCAACCCAAATTCTCTATACGAAAACTACAAGATTATTTCAGATAGGAGAAAATTAGCATCGGGATATTGTGGAGAACAAGAGAGCAGTATTAAGCTAAATAGAAAACATCCTTGCTACGTGGAGTTGTCACATAGTGCTAAACAGTGGGTACTCTAATATGATTAGCAGTTTTAGAAGACCCCCCCAAAGCAGGCAGTTAGTATCCACTTAATATTCCCTGGCACAAAGACCTTCAATTAGCATCAGCTGAGTTGAAAGTGGACAAATACCACTCACCTGTTTCTTCCTGATGCTGGAGGCCATTGTTCAGTGATGGTATCTGAGGGGCCAGGGAGAAAAGGACAGAGTTAAACAGGGTTTGGTTACATCTGTGCTCAGTGCAGCTTTTAGGATCTGAATGCTACAGAGCTGAACCATATACTGTAAATCTTCACGACGAGAGGAAATCCTGTTTTTTCACCCAGGTCTATGAAACCAATCCAAGTTAAATAGCAATAGGATTTTTTTAAAATCAAAACAAAAGTGACAGCCCTCCTTTATTTTGCAAATAAGCCTTTCGGGTATTTCCTTGCATGGGTCTATTTCCTCCATCACACCACTTCTTGGAAATATTGAACACAGAGGAGAAGGCAGAAGCTTGTATCTTGGACAGATTCATAATAAATCCCCAAGGAGGACATAAGGCCACCCAGACCAAGTTATGTATTCAAATCCTATCACTTAAAGAAAGCTATATGCCACTGATATATATATAAGAGACCCGGAACTTTAGGCTCATGGGGCCTTGAGAAAAGTTCCTTCCTGAAAGGTCTGACCCCAAGGCTCCCTCCAGAAGTAGGCATCATTTTGGGAGTGGCTGGGCATAATGAATTATCTGTCCATAGATCATCTTTGGGAAGGAGAGCCAGCCAGTCCACCCCTCAGCCTCCCTATACAGTAGGGAGATCATACAGTAGTCTTTTCAGAGCATCCACAATTCATTGCAGCCACTCCCAAAATGGCACCTGCTTCCAGGACAGCACAACAGGATCTCTGCGTAAGGAAGATAGAGTTAGCATGATAGAGTTGCTGTTTACCAAAGATGATCCACGGAAAAGCTAAGTGGACCCAGTCATGATGGGGTTGCGGAGAAAGGTGTGGAACCCAGCAGGGTGGGAAACAGGCCTAAGATCTGCAGGGACCCAGCAGCTCAGGATGGGGGGAAAGATAGGTGGAGCCGGGATGCTACACTGTTCCTACAGTCGGTCATAAGGGCAGGCGATTACCAAGGGCCTGAATTTGGTTTACTTGACCATGGGGGTGCTACAGCAGTCGTAACTTTGGGCAAGGGTCACAAGTCTCTTTGTTCAGCACTGTCATAATTTTAAACAGTTGCTGTAATAGGAATGGGATTCAGATGCTAAGTTAACCTGTCTTCATTTAGTCAGCAATGAAATGGTTAAACTAGTAGTTGACCAACCTGCTAGTTCAACCAGTTAAAGTATTGTGATAACAACCAGTTAAATGTGCAGACTTGTAATATATTAAAAGGGATAATTTTGGATATATTTGTCTATTTATAAAAATAATAAAGGTGAGATACAAATAAATAAAAAATAAGGCAAATGTCATGAGGGAGGGTGATTTCATATTATAAAACCATCATTCCCACACACTTGGGTAAGACATTATTTTTCTGAGATAAAGCATGTTTGATGCTACACAATTGCATTGGCTTTGTTTAAAACTGTTTTATTTTTAGTACTGTTAAAGGGTACACAATATTATATTAGATGAGACTGAAATATAAAATTCATGAGTTAAGAAGCACCTGGAATATAAAATTCTTTGACGTACCAAGAACTTCTACTCACTATCCTTGAGCCAGCAGAAAACAGTACCTGCATGAAATTTGCTCTCCCTCTTACTAATACCTATTTTGCCATTATTCCTTGGACTTCTCTCCAAGGAACTGAGTGATAGTACCTAACAGATTTTACACCTTGATGCCATTCTTGTATAGAATTAGAAGGAAACTTCTCCTTTATTTGGTTGATATTGTACAGTTGTTCAAGGTGGTGTACCCTCTTTTTCCTTACAACAATCCTGGGAGGTTGGAACAAGTGTGGAAATGCCCCATTGCTAGGCACATTGATTGGTTGGTTGGATGTATATGGCTTCCCATCTTCAACTGCCACAACAATAAAAACTACCCACTAATGCTCTGCTTCTCCCATCCCAGGCTTTACTGCTTAGTATATATTACATTCCATTAGAGTCAGTTCTTCACCAGCACCAGAAAAGGAGCTTGTAGAAAGAAAAGTAAGAAGAAGATATATCTAGAATTTTTTTTAAAAAAACAAATCAGGCAGGGTTAGAAGGGAAGGAGGAGGAGGAGGAGGATACATCTCCAGAAATAAATACAGAAAGCAGGAAGGCTGTGGGGTGGGGGTAGAAAGGAAAGGGGAAATTTATGTGCACCTAATGAGAAATTTGACACACAGACCACCAGTCAGCATATTAAGCTACAAGGTGTTTCAGTAGCAGCAAAGCCGGCGAGGCCCATTCGGGAAGCAGGGTGGGATTCAGAGAGGAAGTTCGCGCGGTGCAGTTGCTCCCTGTTGTACACAAATCTGTTTCAGAGCTGAACCTTGGCGAGAGATTTGGGGGCTCAGCTGTCAAGTCCTATGGCTATTAACCCTATCTTGGCCTCGCTCTCCGAGCAGCAGAAAGCGGCTGTGGATGGCAATGTTGACGGCAGGAAGCGCCCCGGGCAGGCAGACAGACAGACATTTGGAGTGATCGCTGCGAATCCTTTCTCTGGGCGGGACGGGACCGATCCCGGAGCCGGCGACTTGCCTTTTTTGTGGGACTGTCAGCCACCGCCCGCCAGCGCCTTACCTGCTCCAAGGCCTGGGCCGCTGCCGCTTGCTCCATGTCAGCAGCTTCTATTTGGAGCAGCTGGCCCAGGCGGCTTTAGTATCACGTCCGCTGCGGGCGGGGAGGGGGGAAGAGAGGAGTGACAGCGGCAGTGGTGCCAGGAATCGTCTTCAGCTAGAAGCCATCCTGCCCCGAGTTGAAGGCACCGCAAAGGCCGAGTCTTTTTTTTTTTATTTATTTAACAAAGTTTCTCTGCATTTATAGCTATTAGGCAGACAATCTGCAGGAAATACTCCAGGCACCCCCGGCTGCTGCTGAGAAAGTAGCTTTCGCACCAGCCTGCTTCTATTTTTCTTTTGTACTCATCAGTACGCATTGCATCATCTAGTGATTTTATCAAACATTTAGATAAGCTACATCAGTTGAGTGTTTCCTGTTCTGTGCTCCTATTGAATTGTAGGCACTTTGTTCATGCTATCATTTGCCACCCTGTGCAAGAGAATGGGGGAGGATTTCAGGAAAAGATCTAATTCTGGTGAACTTGAACTCATTCAAAAATGTGTCTTTCGGAATAAAGTTTGATTTCAAAGCCTTTATTGTCATAGTTTGAACACAAGTCTCGGTGTGGCTGTTAAGGATAACTGAAAGGCTATTTTATATGGAATACTGTACCAGCATTGTATAGTGAATATCTGTGAATCTGAACATTTCTGATAATGCATCAAGATTTATGTTAAGCAGATTTTCCCATTCTGTTCTGGCTCAGGACAAATTGGATACGTGTTTTAATTGGAAAATTACCTGGGAAAGTGTAACCTATCTTTATCTACCATCTCATGCAAAACCTTTCTTTGCCCCCCCTCCCAAAGTCTGTAAATTTAAAGAATGGGGTTTTTTTTTCTGCATCTCTTTGCAGAATCTGCTCATTTTACTGAACCTTGTAGGAACTGAAGGAGACATCCTGCAGTTAGTTTCTCCTCAAGTTTCCCCCCTCCTCCAAAAAACCCCCAAAGGCCAAGTTGTATTGTAGTGTTTTAGGAACTAAACCAGTACAGTTCAGAGGGACACTTCCTTGTATATATGGGACAGGCTCAGGAGGAAGGCAAAATAAATACAGGTAATCACATTTTGAAAAGATATAGGGACTCTGAGGGGCAAATAGAGGAGTATCCATTTTATTTTGCCTTCATCCCCAAAGCCTGTTTATGCCATAAAATGACTGACCATTAGGATCAGGCACTTGCATTAAGTTTCTCACCATTTTCTTTCACAATGAATATTCAACTTCTATTATTCTTTCACTCTCTTACATACTCATTTTAAAACAGCAAAACAAATGCTAGTTAACTGGATCAAAATAGATATTTTCATTAGAACTAGCCATGCTAACCAGACTGAAGCTAGTTCACAACTGTCTTCAAAGAACTGCAATTTGTTTTTTTTACCCGTTTGTGACATTTAATAAATGGGGAAAGAATTGCAAAATGCAGAACATTCTTTGGAGAAGAGGTCAATCCAGAAACCAAATGGTTTTATGCCTTGTAATGTCAGATTTTCACATACTGAAACCACCCCAGAAAAATAAAGCTAGTTATGGACGTTTCTGTATGCTACAGTAAACGATTCAGATTTTTGATGATGAGGAATATAAAGCATTATAATATGGCCTTATAGTAAATCAGATCATTGTGCCATACACCCTACATTTTCTTACATATTTTTTTACACCTATTATTAGTCCCACATTGCATGATCAACAACTTTGTAATCTGGCAGTTCTGGGAACTCTACTCCCAACGACTAAAGAACAAAGGCTGAATTAGAAAAGGGAACCTCTGGATATTGCTGAAGATTCCCAGTATCTTTCAACACTATGATTTCCAGAGTTTCTAAAAGCTGCAGTTGAACAATTATGCCCACTGTTGATTGGGAACTTCTCAAAATTTCAACACCTCAGAACTACTGGAACTTTATAGTTGAATTTGGGATTTTGTAGATGCAAACTGGGCTTTCTACCACTGGGCTGAAGGGACAAATTTATCTAGAAATGCACTGCTTGTTTCCAAGATCTCAGCCATGTCAACTATGTAAGAGTTGTAATCACGTAATTCAAACAGCCCAAACTCTTAGAGATAATAGCAATAGAGAATAGAATCTGAGCTGTTAAAACCAAGAAACAAGATAGTTGTACAGGCCAGACAGAATGGGGGAGGAATGCTTGTTTGTTAGTAATTACCTAAGTTACGAGGAAGGGTGGTAGTGGTTGGAAGACCTTAAGATAGCTCAGAGAGCTGTCAATCTGGGGGACTCCTTAGGTCACCCCAAAAGGCTTCTCCCCTTTCACACTTCTACCAAGTTAGCTCTTTTAGGTCATCTGATACAATCAAATAAGTCAGACTAGTTCACAAGTGATCATTGCTGTGGAATTTGAGAGGGTCACTTATATATCAACATCATATAATTCCCAGGAAAGGAGGCTTGGTACCAAAAATTCATTGTAGGGCAATGACCCATTGGCTATTCCTAACAGAAGACATTTGAGCCTTTCTTGTTTATGCATCTGGCAGAGAGAAGAGAGAAGCTGTGGCCAATACATTTCCCTCATCAACGTGGTTATTCAACAAAACAGATTTTAATAAAAAAAACCCAGCATATCTAGTCTCAGCAGCTGTCTAGATTGTTTTGATACATATCAAAGGGCAGGTTAAACATCTTCAAGTCTCACAAAGAGTTGTGATTTCTCTTGGCTTTTTGTGGAGTTGGTACAAACACTACCTCACCCTTATTTAAAGGATAGCAGTAACTCACAGACGAAACTAGTTATCGGCAACATTTATGGAATGCACCTTAAACAGTTGCTATCTCCACTTCTGCCTCCAAGTTGACAAGACAGCAGAACAGAAGAGGGAGAAGCCTTGCAGAGGACCCAAGATGACTACCAGAGATAGAACTGAAGAAGAAATTTTAAATCAAAGGGCTATACAATAAACTCCTCTTGCTGAAGTAATACCAATCATTCTGTAATAGTAAAAAAGAAATCTGAAGGGATTTCAGGAACAGAGTGTAAGAGCATTGTTTTAAGGACAGATTTGGTCAAAAATGCTACTCTGTGAAGCATACCTTTTCTCTAAATTCTATATATTCACCAAAACATTTAATTCAATACGTATTTAATTCCTTTCCTGCTCCTAAAGGTTAATCAGGCCATCTGGGATCATAAATGATCCAGTAATAAAAATTATAATGTCTTGGTTCAATAATGTATGGTTCAGAAATATTACTACTATTAGCTGGAACTATATTTTCCTGGAAAAGTATAACAATACCTAGGGGATATTTCTAAAACAAAGCAGTTTAAAAGGGAGTTTGTTAATCCAATGGAATTAAATCAAGACTACTCATGGACCACAAAGAGTAATCTCACAGGGATGTTGTACACAGGGATCTTTGTATACTTAAACATCCATTACCACAGTGTGATTCATGACAACTGCCTCCATCTATGGAGAAATCAACAATCTGAGAGCTACACTGTAGGAAACACTCATCCCTCATTTGTCAAGATTTTTAATAAGACATTCAGCGTAAGGAAAAATATGGGCTTGAGGATATCATTATTGCTACCTGGGGGAAAAATGATGGAACTTGCTTCATTAAATAAACTGTATGCTAGTCATATTTTTAGCAAGAAAGAAAGTTGAAAAAAAGGCTTCTCTGTTTTGATTAATCCAAGAATCTCTTGGCACCAAAGGTGCCAAATGTCACCCACAAGATTCAGACATGTCAAGCAGAATTTAGCAGCAGCTTAGTGTTCCAGCATACAAGAGAAATCTTAAGTGTCAGGAACTAGAGTGTCATATAGATCAGTGATGACGAACCTTTTAGAGACCGAGTGCCCAAACTGTAACCCAAAACTCACTTATGCATCGTCAGGTGCCGGGTGGGTGTGGCCCACTGAATGGGTGTGGCCCATTGGGTGGGCATGGCTGCAGTGGTAACAGCAGACTGGGTGGGACTAAAAAGTTCAATCAATTCCAACTTTGCAAGATCTTTTTTTTCCCCGCGAGAAGTTGAAATGGACTGATTGATTGAATCTTTTTTTTTGTACACGGTGGCGGAAGCCTAAAGCAAAAAGGTTTTATAAAACCCAGCTGAAGGCCTAGGACTGGGGCGACAGCATGCGTGCCCACAGAGAGGGCTCTGAGTGCCGCCTCTGGCACCCGTGCCATAGGTTCGCCACCAGTGATATAGATCAATGAATTAATCTTTCATGCCCAAAGATCAAGTCAGCAAAAAGCTCTTGTAGGCTGAACAGTGCAAATTTCATATCCAGGCATTTGTATGCCATCATAAAATCAACACAGCCCAGGCCTATGTATTCATCATGGAAATGTACAAAAATACTACTGCCTGATACTATATTTAAAGTGGCAGCAAAGAAAGTACAGCCTTAAAGATGTCTCCAAGAGCAAAAGAAAAAGGGAAACATTGCAATTGATTGGAAATAGTAGTGATTGAGAATGTAGAATCTCAAAATGGGCACCCATATTTAAGTGAGATAGCACTTAGCAATAGCACTTAGACTTACATACCGCTTCACAGTGCTTTACAGCCTTCTCTAAGCGGTTTACAGAGTCAGCATATTGCCCCCAACAACCTGGGTACTCATATGACGTCTCCTTTGAGGGAGACCATGCTGTATATGTTATGTTATGGAAATAACCAGAAAAGAGGATTTTCACACTGATTTCTAGTCCTAAGTCCAAACTAGACTTCTAAGAATGAGATCCTGTTATTGAAGAACCCATCATAAGAACACATAATTTAGACATTGAGGGCAAAACCACAAAGTGAATGGAGCTAACTGGCCTCCTTGTGTTTTTTTTTGGGGGGGGGGGGCAGCATTTGGATGTGTTGTGTGTGTGTTTAAATTAAGCTATCCCAAGGTTTGCTATTCTACAGATTAAGAAAAATATGAAAATTACTTTCAGACACCAAATCCTGTTACTGTATCAAAATATTAAGAAGTGTGAACATATTTTTAAAAAAAGATAAAAGGCAAAGGTTTCCCCTCCAGTTATGTCCAACTCTAGGAGGTAGTGCTCATTCCGATTCACAGCCGAAAGAGTCAGCATTGTCTGAAGACACTTTTGTGGTCACGTGGCCGGCATGACTATATACCGAAGGCACACAGAATGCTGTTACCTTCCCACTGAAATGTACCTATTTATCTACTTGCATTTGCATGCTTTTAGACTGCTCAGTGGGCGGGAACTGAAACAATGAATAGAAGCTCACTCTGTCACGTGGAACTTGGTCTCGAACTGCCAACTTTCTGAGACCTAAGTACCACGTGACAAGAGTGAGCTTCTTAACCCAAGCCCAGCATCTTAACTGCTCGGCTACTGAACATAAACTGAGATACAAAGATCATCAAGTTAAAGAGATCTCACATCCAAGTCTAGATTGTGCACCAAGGAGTCTATCATTTGTCTGCGTCACTGGTGTTCTAGAACAGGGCTTTTCAACCAGTGGTACGGGTACCACCTGTGGTACATTGGCAGCTGGCAGGTGGTACGCGACCATCCTAGAAAAGTGGTAGCGGGGGAGGGGAATGAGCTGAACCGGTGGCAGCACCACACAAGCCTGAGCGAGAGATGGCTGGAGCTGCAGGGCTGTCAGGGCTCAACGGAAGCGCCAGGATCAGTGCCGCTTTCCAGCTGATCAGCGCTTCTTTGGGGCTGTCAGGGCTCAGTGGAAATGCCAGGATTAGCGCCAGGCTCCACCTGGAGCTCGGCACTGATCCTGGTACTTCTGCTGAGCCCAGAAGAAGCACCGATCAGCTGGAATGTTGCATCTCCAGGGTCTTGTGATTTACATTCAGATGCTTGGGAACTGATTCATATTTATGATGGTCACAGTGTCCCAGGGTCATGTGAAGTGACCAAAACCTGCTGCAACCACCCAGTAGATGGGGGTGGGGTTTTTTTGGTCATCAAGTTTTTGACACCTTGCTGGTGGTACTCGGATATTGCCATATCCTAAAAGTGGTACAATGGGTAAAAAGGTTGAAAAGCCCTGTTCCAGAAGACATGTTGAAGATGGTTTCCTGCAACGCCTGACTAACCAAGAGCTTGCTTTAATCTTAATTGCAGGGGGCTAGAGACTCCTTATATGCATGCCAAACCTTGCCCTACCCTAGCAAGGCATTGGATATATTGAAACAAAGGCAAGCAGTATCCAGTCTTAACCTAACATGGTAACATTTAACAGTGAGAGGCACTTGTGGCTCAAGTAATGAATATGCCAACGACAAGAAAATACAAGAAATTAGTTTTTTTTCCAAGCTTCTGTGTTTAGAAACTTACTTTCTCATAAAAAACTATAAACAGAATATTTTGTCCCTTTTGATCAAGTGAAGCATTTCCTCTTTGTCCCAATTTCATTTCCAAAAAAAAATATTTCTTCAGGTGCATCCTTAGGTGAGGTCCTCTCCGTGTTTCCAATACTGGCTCTCCTAGCTTCTGCTGAGGTAGGTCACATGCACCCCCCTCCTCACCCTCCAAAGGGGGGAAGGTTGGCCTGTAGCTCAGTCCCACCTCACTTTATCCCGTTTGAGCTGCTCAGGGCATTAGAGATGGTGGACTTCTTGAGAGTTCCAACTGTGTACTTAATCTGAGGTAAGCTTTGAGTGCAAGAACTTGGTTCGGGGTTTCGGACTGGCTCCTCTCCATCTCGTGGGCCTTTGCTGTGGAAAAGAGAACATGTCCTGAGAAAGACCCATTCCTGTTCACCAAAACAACGTGTGCAAATAGTTTCCAAAGCATGCTATTCTATCAAACTGTCAGACTCGCCCTCTTTCTATTTCTTTTATGCTACCCTTGGATTTGAAGGGAATGAAGTTCTTTGGGATGGATTTGTTCATTGCTGTTATTTGTTCATTACCCTCCTATTACATCAAATGCACACAACAAGTAACAGCAACAAAAATGGAGAAAATGGCTTCATGAAAAATGAATGCTAAAAAGTAATTCTACATAACATAAAGAGGCTTGCTTCTGCCTTCCCCTCCTCCTCTGATATCTATCCAGAAAAATTTGGAAGCTTAACGTTATCCTTTGATAATTATAGTTACCTTAAGCAGTCCTTTATTAGAAACTATGTTAGCTTTAAATAGATACTTCAACCATCTACATTTAGCTACTGATGGAGGAGAGAGGGGGAACAGTATTACAAGCCCAAGGCTAAATTATGATTGTCCTTGTAGCATTAAAATCTGATTTAGCATTACACCTAATCTGGGCTAGTAAGAAAGATCTAAAAGATCAAGATGAGCATTTTATTAAATATCATTGTGCTCTTGAATATATTTTTCCAAAGGGCTTATAAACAATATTATTAGAAAAAGTAAAATGTGTGCATATGTGTGTGTGTGTGTGATGATTAAAAACCCCTAAACAAAACAGATTAAAAATTAATTAAAAGAAGCAGTCCTCCCTACATCACATGCAGCTAAGCCAAACTCAAGTTTGTGGTGCTCATTTCGAAGTCAGGTAGTCATCGACTTAACAACCGTTCATTCAGTGACAATTTGAAGTTACAACAGCGCTGAAAAAAGTGACTTATGACTGTTTTTCACACAATTGTTGCAGCATTCCCACAGTCACATGACCAACATTTGGAAGTTTGACAACTGGCTTATATTTATGACGGTTGCAGTGTCCAGGAGTCACGTGATCACCTTTTACAACCTTCTGGTAAGTAAAGTCAATGGGGAAGCCAGGTTCACCTAACAACCAGGTTACTAACTTAACAACTGCAGTGGTTCACTTAACGACTGTGGCAAGAAAGGTTGTAAAATGGGGCAAAACTCACTTAACAAGTGTCTTGTTTAGCAACAGAAATTCTAGGCTCAATTTGTGATCATAAATCGAAGACTACCTGTAGACAAGCACAACACACCACCGAGAAACAGATTCAAAATACAATTATGCGAATATTTCACCTGTTTCTGCCTGGGTCCACTTTGCTCAAGGTATTTATAAGGAGATCATTCTTCAAATACAGGTGAGGCCTTGGCGGTGTCCACTGTAGTTAAGAGAGACAGCACAGGAAAGGGAATCTGGTCAGAGGACAAGTCTGCTGAGAGAAGGTTTTTCTTCCAGAAAGCTAAGGAACCTCCAAAATTACTGGATTGAAGAAAATGGTTGGAGGCCAGTATTTTAATTAAGTGAAGACATCACAAATAGATTCCATAAGTTACAAGCAAAGGAACAGCAGCATTTCCTCATGAAAGAATAAAATTCAGTGTACAGGAGGGGGAGAGGATCATTCTTACCAACATTGTAGAATCTGTTACTATTCCATTGTGAAAACCTTTGTGACACCAATTTCTGAGCAGATCCACCCCTGCAAAATAGAAGAGCCACCAAGTGAACGCAAGCTCCTGAGGGAGAGTAAGGGCAAGCATTTACTGATCCTACTCTGTTCATACAAAAGAAAAGTGTGTAGAGGTGGCAGGTATTCGGAACTTGATATGTAGGGCAAAATATTAAAATTTAANGAAATGGGGCAGAGACTAAAAAAATTGGTGGGGGTGGATGGAATGGATAGGGAAGACGTATTTCATCCCTATACTTACAAATTCTGACTGCAAAGTCCTATGGCTGGCTAGATGCAAGCGGACAACATTAACACAGCAAGCAACTTTGCCTATAACTTTTTCTGGTGATAATTGCAATGGTTTGGGGAATGTCCAAAAGCTAGGTTATGCAACACCACATCTATTCCATCCAAAGAAAGGATAGTCCATGTCACTGACTAGCAGCTCCCTGTCTTTTAAAAGTGCTTCCTGCAAAAGAAAACTGAAGGTTTTTCATTTTTACCTTTGGATTTGTTCAAGAAATATTTCAGTTCCCACTGTGTAGTAAGGATGTTGAAGTATCGCAGCTGCTCAAAGAAGCGTAGATAGTGCATGGAGAATCGTGAGGGGAAGACTCGCTCAAACTGCCCACGTCGGGCATACTCGTCCTCTGTCTCTATCAGGGCACGGACATCATCTGGGGTCAGAACATCCAGGATTGTGGAGTAGAATTCCTGAGGCAAGAATGACAAGGCATTATATCACCTTTTCCGGCATTACCTACTTGCATTTGCATGCTCTCAAACTGCTAGTGGGCAGGACCTGGGACAAATAACAAGAGCTCACCCCGTCGCACGGCACTCAGTTCTTGAACCCAGGCTGAGAGCTTTCCAGCTGACAAGCTCAGCATCTTTAACTGCAGAGCCACCGTGTCCAACATTAATATTACAACAAACTAAAACACATGCACAAAGAGCACATACAGCTAAGCTCAGCAAATTAGTTTAGATTCTACAATAGATTTTTAAACAATATCTGAAGAGCAACAAGAGCAATATCAGGACACAAGAGTATGCAAAGAGTATGCGCCAAGTATTCAAACCAAGCAAACTAACATTGTACTAGGAATCTTTGCATTTATACAATCCTAACAGCATTATCAATGTTTGTCTATGAAGCATGGGAGTAGTGTATGCACATACTGTCTTGTACCTCTGCTTGCAAAATTAAGCACAACACAACACCCAACCAGTTCACAACAATTCTAACTGCATCCCATTCACTCGTATGAACTCTTAACTTCCGCACTGCTAGGCATTTTCTTCTTAAATTAAAGTAATTTACCAGTCAGGATGGCAGACATTCAGCTGTAAGCAGTTTTAATCTGTCTACGTGTATAAATGATGGGTTTCCTCTCAAAATCTCTCCGTGGGGTCTGAACTCTCACACCATTCTATGCCAGTGTTTCTCAACCTTGACAATTTTAAGGCATGTGGACTTCAACTCCCAGAATTCCACAGCCAGCATTGCTGGCTGTGGAATTCTGGGAGTTGAAGTCCACATGCCTTAAAATTGTCAAGGTTGAGAAACACTGTTCTATGCAATCTGAGCCAACAGTGGCAGAGGCAGGACTGGTCCCTGCCTCTGTACTGATTAGACCGGAGAAAGTTTGAAAAACAAAAACAACAATCCCAAAACAGCCCATCAAATACTCCAAAGGCAGTGCTCGGAACAGGTAAAAAAAAACTTGAAACAATGCCACTCACACCGGTCACGTTTTCTACTAAGAACGAAGGAAAATTGTAGACGCATGCTTATATGCTGCATTTCGAAAACAAGTCAATTTGAGGTTGAAAACTCTGAAAAGTTGCACAGCTCTAGTTTTCCAAGTGGAAAATTCTACTGGCACAAACAGCCGGTCAAATTTCAAACAATTCCCAAACCAAAGAAAAACAGTAATGCAAGACTTCCGACGACCTTGCCACACAGAGAATTGAAGTCAGGGAATGTGTGCCACCACATGTACCAACCTGCTCTGGTAATTTCTGGGTCAAGTAATAGGCTTTTTTTGCTTTCTCAGCAGTCAGCAACTCCACAGGTAGCTTGTTTTTTTCCTTCATGACACTGTTCAAGCTAGACATCACAAGAGTTAAAATTATTAGTCAAGAGAACTAACCAGTCAGGCCAGTGATTGGTTAATAGCTTTCAGCTACCTAGAGCAAAAATTGTTTATCTCAGTGGTAGCAAAAAAAACCCAAAACCCTTACAAATTAAACAATAAAGATCAAACAAAGTTTCCAAAGAATGCTGGGCAAATCTTTTGACTTAAGAGATTGATCTGACCCTGAAATACACAAAATACTTACATAATTCATACTCAAATAAGGATAATACAACTTTGCTTGAAATCCAGCCTGTTAAAAACAGTTGATCGGTGCACTGTCTCTAGAGAATTCCATCTCTGTATTAATTTTTACTCAAACAAAACATTAAATTTAAACTTTCCAATGCACCATAGGGACGTAAAATTCTCCTGCTTCTTTCTCTTGAACCCTGTAAACTAAATTAGCTTGTGTAAGCTCCATAATAAAGATGTGGCATTTCTCTCCAGCTATCGCAAAATGGAATTTTAAAAATTGTTATCTCCTGAGCATCACAAGTAGTGCTAGTTAAAAATGGGATGGAAATTTTTTTTATGAAATGTTGCATCACCCCCTATTTCTGCTGTCAGTGAAGAATGCATAGGTTTAGAGGATTCATCAAGGAAAAACAGTTTTACTTTTTAATCGGTTATAAAATGGATAACTCTTCTGGTTAATTCTTTTCTTGCTAAAACTAGGTTTATAGAAAACCACTACTATCACTGTAGGTTAGCTGCCCTAGGAATTTGGTAAAAATAATCATTCTCGCCCAGCATCCAAGTCATACACTATCTTAAATACCAGCAAATGTGTTATTGCTTAAATGTTCCTAGATCACAGCCGATTTAATCAGATGCATGAAGTATTGCCTAAAAAAAGGGTATTTTACACATATTTATTATTTGCTGGATTATTATTCTGGATTCCTCCAGAAGCAAAATGTTAATCCCGCAACAATCATGTGGGATTAAATTTTCTCCTTAACTGAAATTTCAGAAAGGTAACTGTAAGAAAAACTGATTGGTTCCAAATAGCTTCCAGGGCTAAAGGCAGACTTAATCCACGGTCTCTTCTTCCTACCTCAGAGGTAAGAAATAGTAAAGGCAAAAGAAGCCTAAAACAACAATAATTGCCTACAGATAGTACCCCTTACTTATACTTTTCAGAAGGCTTCAACCAGATGTTTTCAAATCTTTCTTAGAAATATTTTTCCAAGGCACTTAGTGCAATGTAGTCCACATGATACCATAGGACAGCAAAATATACATAGCTAGAGGAGCAGTGCTGTGCTGAGCCAAACATCCCGCTCTGAAAGAAGCGCTTTATTTCCATCTCTGATGTTTCTTTCTGAACTTGCAATCTATGACCTCTGACCTGGTTGTGGAGCTGCTGGCACTTCCGATAGGTGAAGCCACATCATCTGCATTCGGTAACTGAAAGCCAGCCAAGTTAAGGGCATCCCGGACCATTTGGCCTTTGATGCTCACATCAAGAGGAGAATTTGAATGAAGGCTGCAGAAAAATATAGGCATATTATAGGAAATCTTCTTTCTTTTGACTTTCACATTCAGGACTGCTGTCCGTGTAAATTATAAGCTCAAATCAAAGTAGAGTGAGGAAAAAAAGGGCAAAGGGATAATCAATTCAAAATTGCACCGTAATATTGTTTCAGGAAAGTTACACCATAACCATCCTTTTATTCACCATCTTACTCTCCCATATAGCGCTCCCTAATCTCTTATTTCACTTAATTCCTTCTCATTAAGAAGTTGGAGCAGTAAAGAAGAAAAATCTCTTAACACTACAAAGACTTCACAATGAAGAGTCAGCAAACACTTATGGAACAAACTGGAGATTCTGAATAGCATCCACGTTGCAATAAATACTGAAATTGAAACTATAGAAACTGAAATCGAATTGAAACATGGCAACCAAAGCCTGCACTGGATGGTCCTTGAAGCACAGCTTACCTAGGGGAAATGTTGACTTCCAGGATCCAGGGCTTAAGGTTCTCATCCAGCATAACATCAAACCCAAACAGCTCATGGCAGCAATAAGGACGCCGCACATACATCTTCACAAGGTTGATTATGTAGGGCTCTGACCTGAAATGTAAAACAGACATTCTGTTACTCAAGAAAGAAAAATCAGCCTGCAGAGAGGCCATTTTTCAGGACTTGCTATATAATGAATCACTTATCTCTGTATGTAGAACAAGTGTCTGACAAAACCAAAGTGTCTTTTTCTTATGGGTGAGATGATGATCTCATGGAAGGGCTTTCCATAGATCTCCTCTTAATTCAATTTACTAAGTTAACTTCAATAAAGTAACAGTGCAGTGTGATAGTTTGAGTCCTGAAGGTAAGATGAATTATGTCAACAGATATGTGTGCTCATAAGCAAGCCTCAACAGACAGCTATTTAATTCAAACTTGGCCCTTTTATGACTTGTGGACTTCAACTCCCAGAATTCCTCAGCCAGGCATGCAGGCATTCTGGGAGATAATAATAATAATAATAATAATAATAATAATAATAATAATAATAATAATAATAATAATAATAATAATAAAGTTGGAAGGGACCTTGGAGGTCATCTAGTTCAACCCCCTGCTCAGGCAGGAAACCCTATACCATTTCGGACAAATGGCTGTCCAGTCTCTTCTTAAAGACTTCCAAGTGTTAGAGCATTCACCGCTTCTGGAGGCAGGTCGTTCCATTGGTTAATTGTTTTAACTGTCAGGAAGTTTCTCCTTAGTTCTAGGTTGCTTCTCTCCTTGATTAGCTTCCACCCGTTGCTCCTTGTCCTGCCTTCAGGCGCTTTGGAAAATAGCTTGACTCCCTCTTCTTTGTGGCAGCCCCTGAGATATTGGAACACTGCTATCATGTCCCCCTCGTCCTTCTCTTCATTAAACTAGACATACCCAATTCCAGCAGCCTTTCCTTATATGCTTTAGCCTCCAGTCCCCTAATCATCTTTGTTGCTCTTCTCTGTACTCTTTCTAGAGTCTCAATTGAAAGGCTAGGGGGTGGGGGGAGAGAGACTTACGCAATGATGGTTTTGACAACAATATCTTTTATCTTCTCCCAAATAGCTTCACTATCAACTCCTTTCTGGGTCAAATAGTTCCAAAGTGCCTTCAGTGCCCTGTATAGATAGAACACAGCATGTAAACAAATAAACATTACACCAAATGAAACCATTACCTTATAGCCCATACCCTACTGAATGAAAGACAGAATTCAGCTCTTGCCTATCAACAAAAAGATCACTCAGTACTACTGAGATGAAGCAGCAGCTGCTGGTCAGAGGCCTCAAACAACATGCCCGTAACATACTTCTCCTTCGGGTCTCCTGACACTCACCACTTATGTCCCTGGCATGCAGTTTCATCTGCATTAGACTTGTATTCTACGTTTTTCTTGTTGATGCTATAATTGGTTAAGTGCATGTACTTGTTGCTGAGACTTTTCATGGAAGAAGAGTACCTGCAGTGAACAAAATAAAAGGTAATAAAACGGGTTTAAAATACTCATTTAGTGTCAGGATTCACTACTGAAACAGATTGCCTAGAACAGGGGTAGGCAACCTTGGCTCTTTTATGACTCATGGACTTCAACTCCCAGAATTCCTGAGCCAGCATAGCTGGCTCAGGAATTCTAGGAGTTGAAGTCCATGAGTCATAAAAGAGCCAAGGTTGCCTACCCCTGGCCTAGAAGGCCGCAGCCATAGCTACATAGTGGAAGCAATTACAGGTAGGCCTCAACTTACAGTCACTTAGCGATCCCAATTACAATGAACCTCCCCAAATCTTCACGTGACTGTTTTGAAGTTACAACTGCTGCAGTGCCCCTAGGGTCACATGAACAAAATTGGGCATTTGGCAATCTGCCCTCTCTTACAACCAACCCTGTCATACAACTGACTGCAGAGATGCTGCAGCATTCGCCCATCTCTCTCTCTCTACCTGGGCTTGCTTCCCACCCCACTGGATCCCACCTCTTCTTTGCCACCGAACCCCAACACTGATCATTCATTTACCTTTTACTGTTTACTGTTCCTTCTGGAAGCAGCCGCTGGGCTGCGTGGCCTTCCTACACAGTGGAGGCTGTGTTGCTCTGCCCAGAAACTGATTGCAATTAGTCTGAAATGGCCCCTGCTTCTGGAATGGAACCACACAGCCTGCAGGGATGCCAAGGGGTGGCGGGCCTGTTTTCCTTCCCCACCACGATCTCATTGCAGCTACTCCCTGCTGTGGGACATAGAGGGGTGAGAAATTGGCCCAAGGCCTTAGGGACCCCTGAGGGATAGATAGAGGAGCACAGGGGGCCTCGGGGTGGGGGCAGGGGGGGCTGAGCCTGAGCTAAGCCTAAGAGGGTCTCCCCCACCCTTGAGGCACTCCATGCTCCACTTAACAACCATATCAGGAAGAGCAGGGATGGGGACCGTTAAGCAAGGTGATCAAATGGGCGCCTCGCTTAACTGTCACAACTTGTGACCATAATGGGTGGGCTCCATTATGACCATAAGTCGTGGACTAGGTATTTAATGTTCATTATTTCTGTGAGGAACTGTGGGAAATGGTGGCCATCCTGAACTAGAACTATCAGCATCTCTCAGCATTGCTCATGCTAGCTGACTTTATTAGTACATCAGCAATATTTAGACAACCGCAAACTTTCCATATTTGGCTTAAATCCAAATATGGCTACAGAATGCCACTTGCTCTGAAGAACAGGTGGCCATTTAAAAAAATGTATTATGTTAATCTGCAATTAATAAACTGAGAAATGTAATTTCAGATCACGTTCCAGTATGTCGCAATCCTGGCCATCTTATGTTTTTTGCAATCCTTTTACAGCAACCAATTCCTGAGGAACTTACTTGCAGCTGGCAAAACGAACAAGTCCATCTTTGAACAAGTAGACACGTAGAGGATCATAGCACGTCACGTAAACATAAATCCTTAGGTCAAACTTACTTCCACCAATGAGGTAGGGCTTATGTATATATCTGGAAGAGAGAAAGAGACAGTGAGCTATGAGGAAGCTCATTCTGAAGAACAAGTCTAAGGACTGTCACTATACTTCATTCTTTACCACCACTCACAGAACCGAGAGTTGGCTTCTCTCCTACAGCATTTGAGACATCCCTGATTAAATTTTCAGAAAATAACATTCCACATCCCAGAAAAAAAGATTGCCTCCAAGCAAATTTCAGAAGACATTTTGGCGCACTAATAATAGCCATTCCATGAGTGTTCTGCTTTTTCACTGAAGGCAAAAGAAACCAATTTCACAGAACAGTATGGATTTTACAGTTGCAGGAAACATGTTCATATATATATAATGTCTGCTTGGTTTAGCCCAGGGGTAGGCAACCTTGGCTCGTTTATGACTTGTGGACTTCAATACCCAGAATTCCTGAGCCAGCCATGCTGGCTCAGGAATTCTGGGAGTTGAAGTCCACAAGTCATAAAAGAGCCAAGGTTGCCTACCCCCGGTTTAGCCTATTACCTCGTTTGCAGGAGGAGGGGGAACCAACTGACCAGAGATTGTAGGGAAAATTTGGCTTACCTTTGCACCAGCAATGGTCTGCGCTTGGGCAACTGGCTCCATTTATGGATGACCTGTATTCCAATGCCTCTAGCTGAAGCTGGCTAAGAGACAGGAAGAGAAGTGCATAACCATACACTATTCTACAACGGTTCAAAACTGAAAAATCGGGGGGGGGGGGGAATCTGGAAATCTAACAATAGTACACAAAAATAAAAAGTCAATTTTCCCTCAAATTAAATCCAACTCTGGGTGACTTCACAGACATGTTCATGATTTGTTAGCAACAATATAGAAATAGCTGCTACCTATTTCCAGAAAGTTTTTTCAACTTCTCAGAGTAGTCTACAGCTTTGGGATTTCCTGGTGGTTTCCCATCTATGGACTGATTAAGTGTGAGCGTGCTAAGGTTTTCTGAGAGCAGCAAGGTCAGCTAGATGCTGCCACATGCAAGTGCCCTTATGTTTATGCTGCTGGTCCTAAATACATTCCTAGTGCAGTCTTCAAATAATTTAACAGTATTTTAAAACAAGCGTATATGTTTGTTTCACTGATGAAAGCAGATGCAATAGAAAAACAATGTAAAATGGCTGCATAAATAGGCCCGGCATTGTCACGTAATGGGGTACAACAGCTTTGGGAAACTTTGGGGGGAATCACTGGATAATTAGCTGGGTATCCTATATAATCTAAAACCCTACATGGCCACAGTTGTGCTACACCATATAACCTACTTGGTACAAATGCATAACTTTGAGAATATCAAATGTTTAGAAAATGGAGAACAAGGGACCAAATACCCTTAAAAATATGGAGATAGGGAAGTGTTAAAAGTGGGCATTGCATGTCACTAAGTGCTCAAAAGTCAGCAGTTTAATACTTTACAAATATCCTGTTACTTTCCATGGTGATGCTCACCATTCCCCCTTTTTAACAATATTCAACACTGTAACCCAATCACTAAAATACATAAGAAAATCTATCAACTACAAATCCTAGAGTGAACGTGGAGCAGAATTTTGCATGCTGGGATAGGCAGGGAGCCACATGGTTGGACCAAAGCAGAAAGCGGATAGAGCATGCCCTATTCACATTTGAATCGGACCATCTCTGCACCCTCACCGGCTTCACAATCCATTTCTGACGACCTGCACAATCTTCCCAAGCTTTCCTGAGCAGCTTGATATCTTGAGGGAGGATGAAAGACTGGGGCAGAAAGTTGAACTCCTTTTTTCCAAAGCGCAGTTGCATTTTGGACACATTTCTCCACAGACGGTCTTTCCGGCCAATTTGGAATGAGCCAGGAAAGTGGTTCAACTGTAGATAGGAAATGAGGAGGAATAACAGAGTAATAAGGTCCCAGTCACTTCTGGCTGGCACCACCTCCCCAAATTCTGTTAACATTTGTGTGAATACTGTTCATACAACCCCAAATCTATGAACTGCACCTCCTGCAGATAGAGACCATTGCTGGGATATCTACCACAATGGCTGAATTCATGAAACATACTAAGCTTAGCCAGCTGCTAACTCAACTATAATTAATTCATTTTGAATCTGCCAATGCACAATTATCCTAACCAGATCAAGCCCTATCATTCTGGGGGGGCTACAGAATCTCTGCCCACTTCCTCCAGCCCTGCTCAGGACAAATAGCCCTCAGATTACAATGGTAACTGGGACTGGAATTTCCATTGCTAAGTGATGTGGTTAAAAAGGACAATATCACATGGCTGCGTCACTTGGCAATAGCCATTCCAGCAGTCCCAGTTGCGGTCGTAACTGCAAGACTGCACAGGTCATTAAGCAAGGACATCATATGATCATGATGCCAGAAAAGGTGGGCGTCCCAGCAAGCAGGCCAGTGGGTGAGAGCTACGGGCGGTTGGCTACACACCACGAGCAGGAGCTAGAGCATGGGGAGTGGGTGCTGCAGGCAGGCACTATGGAGTGCAGGCAGATAAGTAAGTACTACAGGTGGGTGGGCACTGCAGGCAGGCACTACAGAGTGTAGGCGAAAAAGCAGCATGAATGGGAGCAACTTGCGGTCTCCTGCCACCTTCCCCATTGACTTTGCTTGTGAAAAGCCAGCAGGAAAGTTAGCAAATGATGATCACATGATTGCAGGGACACCGCAATGGCCACAACTTTGAGACCAATCATAAGTTCCCCTTGTTTAGTCCTATCATCACTTAGAATAATTGTTGAGCAAATGATCATAACCCGAAGATTACCTATATCCTGTGAACCCTCTATAGGATTGTACTGGCAAGTGTTCATTATATCAATGGTCTCTTCCCTACGAGCCAATCAGACTGCAGTAGAAATAGTTTGAATGCTACAGCCAATCAGTGTTTGGAACAGTACTGGGCTGACAAATGTTGGTACAGTGCTAAATTTCATAATCAAGCAATTTACATTTCATGCCTCCATCTTACTTCTTAGAGCACTAATGGGAAACTTTTGGTAAACTGGAACCCACAGGTGACTGAGATTTAGATTTCCACAGCAGCTACACAGATGAAGAGAACCTGATTCATTGTTCAAAATGCCCTTCACCTATTCCAGTGGTGGCGAACCTATGGCACGCGTGCCAGAGGCGGCACTCAGAGCCCTCTCTGTGGGCACGCACGTCGTCGCCCCAGCCCCGCCTCCCCCGCAGCCTCCTCACCAGCAGACCCCTGGAGGAGAGTCACCCCCCAGGCGTGGCTTGCACAGAGCAGCGCAGCCAAGGACATAGCCGGGCAGCAGGGACAAGACCCCGCCCTTGCGCCCCATATTGTGCAATGATGCAGGATGTGGGCAGAGGGCGTGGCCACCTTGGCGCTGCAGGGCTGCCTGGGCAATCTGCGGCGGGCCATGGAGGCAGTGCATGGCCCTGCGGGCGGGCGGGGCAGGGGACGGGCAGAGGCGGAGCAGGCATGATGGGAGGCGGAGCAGGGGTGGCGGTGGTTTTTGGGCACTCGGTCTCTAAAAGGTTCGCCATCAGCAACCTATTCCAATATTGACTGGATTACAGGATTCATACAACACACTGGACCCTTAAATATCTTTGTTAAGCACACTGTGTGAACCAATTTTTACGGCTTGCAGACTTGTAGGCCTCCTTTAAAAGTACAGCCACTAAGAAGGAGGTGTGGAAAATACTGCAGCAAAAATCAGGCTGCATATAAAGGTTTTCTGCAGGACAGGGAGGACGAGAGAGAAAAAGGAAAAAAAATAGCATCTTCTGTCTCCACATTGAATTTTGTTGTTCAACATGTTCATGTGCACTCTGACCATATCACATACCTTCTGGTGTTCTTTGACAATTCTGAAGCCAGGAGACTTCATATGATGGCCCCAGCAGCCCAGCCAGTCATTATTTCCTATAGGCAATTATGAGAAAATGATCTGAACAAAAACAGTCACTTTTTCTGTAGTATGCTCAAATAATTTAAATATAATACTTTAAGCATTTCGATTAATGAAATATAAATTTGAAATATTTTTCCTCTTCCACCTGATTCAAGAATATTTTCATATTATATCAAAATTATAACATGGAAATATATCCAATGCCATGTGACAATTATCTTTCTTTTCTAATAGATCCCCCCACTTCTTATCTAAGGTCCGTTGAAAAGGGCCATTACAGCTCTGTATTGCACACAAGCCACTGCTAATCAGTCAGTATATACCAGGGTAGGCAACTTAGGCTCTTTTATGACTCGTGGACTTCAACTCCCAGAATTCCTGAGTCAGCATAACTGATTCAGGAATTCTGGGAGTTGAAGTCCACGAGTCATAAAAGAACCAAGATTGCCTACCCCTGGTATATACCAAGTATGACAAGAATTGCTAAATCATAGAAAACTTATTCTGTTTTTTGAACCTCCTTTTATTCTTTTACCTAATCTCCTCTTTTCCAGCTGTTTTAACCCCACAACATATGGTAGCAATGAAGTTCAATACAAAACATCAGGATTTTGGGGCAGTAACATTTCAGTGAGAACTGCCCAAAGGGATACAGTTAGGCAGAACAAACTGAAAGTTTCCCTAAAACTTGGAGAAGAGCTGTGCATCA
Source organism: Protobothrops mucrosquamatus (assembly GCF_001527695.2). Classification (NCBI taxonomy): domain Eukaryota; kingdom Metazoa; phylum Chordata; class Lepidosauria; order Squamata; family Viperidae; genus Protobothrops; species Protobothrops mucrosquamatus. Next base: position 53,023 of record NW_015389614.1, read on the forward strand.
GCCACAATTAGAACACTATGTGATTGACATCTACATTCTTAAAAATTACATGCTTTTAACCAACACAGTAACTCTATGGAATTTTTCAAATTCATGGAATCTGGGAGAAAGGAGCACCCACAGATTTCCCAATGTTCCCAGCATGAAGAGGACTCACTTTTGCTGATTTTGAAGTGGGACCTTGCGATGGTTTGCTTCACAATGTTTGGAGTCACTGTACTCATTTTCCATCGCAGCGTCTTCCTCTGTTCCCAAGGAAGCTTCTCCACTAAGAAATAGATCCCAAGAATAAAAGCTGATCGAACCCAAGAAATATCTATTTCTGAAAAATCTATTTGCCATGAAGAAAACAGCAGGAAATGTCTTGGAGAAAGTAGCTTTTTGTCATGGAGTAAAGCAGGGGTAGGCAACCTTGGCTCTTTTATGACTCGTGGACTTCAACTCCCAGAATTCCTGAGCCAGCATGGCTCAGCATGGAAACCTCTCCCTTTCCCCTCAGCATGGTTGGCTGAGGATTTCTGGGAGTTGAAGTCCACGAGTCATAAAAGACCCAAGGTTGCCTACCCCTGGAGTAAAGAGACCGAAACTATCAAATGAAGGAGAAGCCTTTTCAAAGAATTTCCACTGCATATCTATAGACTAATGGTTCTCAGTCTTAGAAGCAAAAATAGAAATTAAAAAAAATGGGATTGTAACATTTCCTCTCTTTTCCTAGAATAGATAGATATCTCTAGCTGAGAATCATTGGAATCATTTGTAACCTGGGAGAGGGGAGTAGAGAAGAAAGAGCTGCTTGTGCCAGATCATGCCAATCTGTTTAGAAAGGACTACTTTATTCAGTTTCTCTCTTATCTGTTAAGCTAAACTCCCTGCTCTCTATTCCCCAACCTGCGTGCAATTCACAATGTCCTGAACTTTCCACAAACAACTCTTTCTTACATTAGCTGGATATTTGTAAAAGATACCAGTTTATTCTGCTGGTGTTAATTCATGGGGTCTTGGAAAATCTGCTTGGAGCTTGGCAATCAAGCCCAAACTTCAGACCAGACTGCACTAACTCCTTCTGGTAGATAGATCACCTTTATTGTCATTTTTTACTGTGGGCACAATGGCACGTGTTAAAAATGAAATTTAGTTGCTTGCTCTCAAAGTGCACACATACATAACATACATTTAAACACACTATATAAAACATATGTATAGACCTACACACCTACATATACGTAACATACGAATGTTAAACACTGTCCATCTTGAATATATAACGGAAGGAGGAAGCTTTAGAGTTCACAAGGTTAATACTGTATGGAACAAAGCTGTGACTGAATCTGGATGTTCTGCTTTGGATACCACAAAGCCTCTTCCCAAAAGGTAGCAAGGGAAACAGGTCGTGAAGAGGGTGTGTAGTGTCCCAGACAACCTTGCGGACCCTGCTCAAGCAACGCTTCTGTGCTATGTCCTGGATGGGAGGGAGGGAGCTGCCAATGATCTTTTGGGCCATCCTCACCACTCTCTGCACCGCCTTCCTGTCTGAAGCAGTGATGCTTCTAAACCAGACTGTGATGCTGTATGACAGGATGCTCCAGATTGTCCCTCTGTAGAAAGTGGTCAGGACAGGGGAAGGAAGATGTGCTTTTCTCATGTGACGCAGAGAAGTAGTAAAACAGCCACATCACAACTGAGGGCTTTCCTATCTAGCACCAATCCTTTGGAACCAAATGACTGCATACCAAAGTTTGAAAAGACATTTTTTTTTAAAAAAAAAGGCTTTTGTGAAAATAATCTAAACACTGATACCAAAATTATTTTAAATCTTAGGAGCTACTTAGGAAGTTACTAAGGGTCTGCATTTTAACAATCATCTTAAATTGGATTATAATGTGTTATTGTATTATTTTCCAATCCTTCGCTTTATTATTGTGTACTGTGCCTGGTACATGAAAAATGAAAGTTGAAAAAAAATCCCTCTACATTCTCTGTTGTGGATCAGATTACTGGGACTGGGTTATGAGGAGACAGAAGACAAAGAAAAATTAGAAAGTGGACCCACACCAAGAGATTGTGCTGCCACAGCAAGAAGCACCCATGTCCTATCAGCATGTATAAAATATCACTTAGGATGGGCTGCTGTAATGACTATGAATAAGAAAACACCCAGGCTTAGCAGAATAAAACACAAAAGTGCCCATTACTGCTGCAAAGAAATCTATGGCTCATTCAGCCTATCTAGACAGATCAAGGAGGAGAGTAAAATGACTCCCTCTTCTGGGCTTGATAAATGCATATAAGAATTAGCATTCCTAGCAGCATCGGCTTGGTGATTTCAAGAAAATATAGCTCCACCAATTAAGCATATATAGAGTTAAATATCCCTCTCCTCACGTCTTTATTATATATCTTTGTTTAATTCAGGGGTAGTCAACCTTGGCTCTTTTATGACTCATGGACTTCAACTCCCAGAATTCCTGAGCCAGCCATGCGGAGGGGAAAGGGAGAGGTTTCCAAGCTGAGCCATGCTGGCTCAGGAATTCTGGGAGTTGAGGTCCACGAGTCATAAAAGAGCCAAGGTTGACTACCCCTGGTTTAATTAATGGGAAAGACCGGAGCTACAGTTTGTATCCATCCCCTTGTCATCCATTCATCCCCTTCACTTTTATTACTTTTTTTTATAGTATCCTTTTTATTAGTTTATAATATAAAATACAAAAATAAAAAAGCAAATAATAGGAAAAAGAGGGGAGGGAAAAGGGAAGGAAAAAGTGTAGAAAAGATGGAAAAAAGAAGGGTGTTGACTTCCAACTCCCTTTGGTGCAGTAGAATAAGAAGGAACATCAAACCTCAGCTTTTTACTTTTACACAATAGTATAAACTAGCCATTTCTATAACGACAAATCTATCTAATCGGTAAAACTCAAAATCAAAGTTTCATTTTTTTTCCACCTCAAGCACAAAGTCCAGAAGCGGTTTTCAAGTAGAAACAAAAGTATTTTATATTTTACATTATAAACTAATAAAAAGGATAATATAAAAAAACTTAGTTACTCTGTTTTAAGCTCCAATCTTTACACCACCATCTATATCTTTGGCCCCGAATGCTACTTGCAATGGATTCAAATTCACCTTACCTCTCTCATCCCGGGTTCCAAAATATATGGTAGGAGACACATTGGGGAAGATGCTGTGTGTAAGAGCTGGCTTGATAATTCGTTCCTGGCCCTCAAGTGGAGGCACTAATCCCTCAACACAATTCCTATGAAAAGAAAGAGATTTGCCTAACTATATGACTACAAGAGAAAAGAAGCCAAAACACATACTAAGCAGCCTTGGGAAAGCCAGCAGCATAATATACTGCTCAAAAAAAATAAAGGGAACGCAAACTCCTTCAGTCCCATGTTAAAATGTTCCCTTTATTTTTTTGAGCAGTATATATTTCTTGAGCTCTTGTTGCTGCTAGACTCAGATTTACTTAATTACCCTGGCCTCCAACTAACATTGATCAAAGACATGAGTTTTGTTTTGGCTGAGAAGTATTGGGTTAGAAAACAAAGGAAACTATTTTTCAACCCGTCTATTTAGCAGCCCTATTTCTTTTTTTTGTGAAAACACAACTTGTTTAAGTTGAGATTCAGCAAGGCAAACAGAAGATGCACATATCCATTATCTGGGTTTATCTAAGTCCGGTTTGGGTACAGGGACAAGTTCATAAAATCAAGTTTAACTCAGACAATCTTCATTTACTAAGTATATTATGGACTGAAAGCAGCATAATTTATGTCTGGCACTAACCTAGATATGACAGCAACAGAGCCATTGGCGGATAAGCTGGATGATGAGGAACCATCTGATTCACCTGAAATGAAAAAGAACATTAATTCACACTGGCCAGCTTTGATACAGTTGATTAAAGACAACCTGGGCTTTGAATAAAAGAAAATAATTTACTCAGTACTGCATCAGAATATATCATTAAGATGCAAATCAAGCCAGCACATTATTTTCTTTAGAGCGCAACTAATTAGATACTGCAAGAAAGAAATCTTAACAAGTAGATCAAATTATCGACACTTTAAAGATAAACTCAAGCTAGTGGTAATTATGGCCATAAGGTATCTCATTCAGTTCTTTTATTAATTTCTGCCTCTCTTGTTATATTATGGATTAATACGTATGTGATATCCAACTGGAAATAACACTACTACGATGATAATAATTTTAACTTTTTATTAGATCTGAGTTGTTCTGAAACCTTAGTAATTAGAATCTGTAGACCTTGGATATAATCAGTACACCCACATTTTTATTTCTCTGGTTTATTACATTATTAAACGTTTGCACTCTAAAGAAGGAACATAAATAAACATTAATGACCTTCTCCATCTTCCTCTTCTCCTTCCTCATCCTGACTGCAAACATCTTCCAAGCCATCTGGAAGTTCTTCTTCCACATCTTCTACTTCTGCTTGGTCTAGTAGGGGTAGATTGACTACAGCTCTACAATACAAAGGTTTATCGTGACCAAGTGAAACTTTCTGGGTAGTTTATACTTATTCCTGTATAAAGTATAAAACAATGAAGGAAACAACTAAACAACAGGAAGGAGAAACTTCCTGACAGTTAGAACAATTAACCAGTGGAACAACCTGCCTCCAGAAGTGGTGAATGCTCCAACACTGGAAGTTTTTAAGAAGAGACTGGACAGCCATTTGTCCGAAATGGTATAGGGTTTCCTGCCTGAGCAGGGGGCTGGACTCGATGACCTCCAAGGTCCCTTCCAACTTTACTATTATTAATATTAATTCCCAGACAAGAACAAATGAAGTTAGGGCATTCCCCTGCCACCCAAAAAAAGGCCTCCTTCTCCTCCCATGGCTGCTATTTAGTCACATGGTGGAATTAAGGACTAAGTATAAAACATACAGTTGTATTCTCAGGATTAGATGCAACTTCACCGATCTGATCATTTTCTATATTGATATAAATTCCTCAAAACAAAACCTACACCAAAAGATACAGTAGAACCACATATTGTACCAGGGTTTAAATTAGGACACCATTATCTAGTACCCCCCTAGAATGATCTGACCACCTAATAGGGAGTACTGGGTTGTGAGACACACAGGTAACAATAACAGAAATATGGTATTATAGACACTATTTCCATCCAGCATCATGCAGTAAAGAGAAGCATCCAATACAAACAATCGACAGTTTATAACAATCTTGAAAAAGAACACTATCCCTATACAACAAAGAGAACGAGGCTACGATACTTACTCAGACTCTTTCACAGTAGTAGGCTGCCCCCACTTTGCTTCCATGCTTAGCTGAAGAGCGGAAATTTTTGTCTCTACCTCAGAGATTATCATTCGTGGAGACACCTCTGTTGTTACCACCTGTTCTGTGATATTCACAGGGGGAGTGATCAATTGATTCAAGATGCTATGGTTGGGCATTTCGGAATTTGAGGCAAGGAAATGAGTATCAATACGCTTCGTGCAGACATCGGCAACTTCTGTGCTTATAAGGCTGTGATGGCGGCTACCGGGCTCTAAATTCAGGGAGTTGGGAACTGGCACTTCCTTTGGGGTGATCTGAGCTACAATATGTGGTTTCCACCGATTGAACAGATTGGCATGGAAGCTGGCATTCATAAGGCAAGAGCTATCAATGCGGTGACCAAACTCACTGTAAGTACTAACTTTCCGGATACCGCTGGCTGTTAGTTTCCTCATGGCTTCGGTCAACCGTGCATCTTGTTCTTTCAAATTCTGTGATCTCATCTCGCCATCCTCAAAGGGCCACAACGACCGTTCTGATTTAAGAACCATGCCGTTGTGTACAGGTGAGCGAGGAGATTTGGCACAGGTTTGCTCAAACATCGAGTTGCTGTTTTTCCCAAGTTTCTTTTCAAGATTCATAGGACAGCCATCCCCATTTCCCCCAGAATGAGTCCAGGAAAATCCTGGAGCTCTTGACAATCCTTTCAGCTTCTTATTTTCTGGTGGTAGCGGTTGCTGCTGCAAAGGCACTTTTGCACTTGCTGGCCTCAGAAAAGAGTTATTGTTCAGGACTGGTCTGTACGCACTGGAGGTTTGCTTCCCTGAATTGAGGAGAAAACCCTTTGACACTGGATTGGAACGCTCCCCGGCTGCGTTTGGCATAAGAAATGGATCCACCGTTGAAGACGACATGGCGTTATTGAGGACAGAACGATAGATGGGAGGTGGGACCCGAAGAGGTTTCTTCTCCAAGGTACTAGGCTGCAAGCAGATAGACTCAAGTCTCCGATAGGGCTTGTGTCTAAAGTAAGACCGCCGATAAAGCAGGGTGCTCCCAAGAAAGTTTGGGAGAGAATGGGACTGAGCTGTAGGCGGGCTCAGGAGCACTGCCTTACTCCATAACGACTCTGGATATAAGAGGCGGGGAGGCTGGGAAGAGATCCCTGAGTGGACTGAGCATTCGTCTTGCAAAGTGGTCACATGATTTTGTTCCAGCTGCCAAACAGGCTTCACCTGCTGCTTAGCAAGGTACCAAGACTTGCTCTTGTGGAGCTTTGCTGTGAGTGGTGGCACCGACAGCCCCGGTGAAATGCCCACTTGGAACTGGTTTCTTTTTTTGAGGCTTGGGCTATAGGCTTCTGGCCCTGCTGAGGCCATGTAGAGCCATCCCACACCTTCAATGATCACAGCTTTTGAACAGGATTTGGTCAGAGCAGCATTTTTACTAAGGCCAGCCTGAAAAGAAAAAGAAAAAAAAGCATACATATATGAAAATGTTGAGCTGATCAAGAGGAAAACATCAACGATGCCATCCTTTTCATTGTTACGGTGATTGAGGAACAACATTACCATGAGCTCGTAACACAAGTTATTGTTCACAAAACCTGCTGAAATAAATAGAAGTTTCAGGAAGGTTTTTTGGGGGGAAAAGCCAAAGTGAGTTTATTTCCATAAGGTAATGTGCTGTAACATCTTCAGTATTGTTTATGAGGTAAAAAAAGTAACTGGCTTTCCTCTTTCTAAGTATTTGATTCCTGCTTTCATATTCTGCCAGTCATGGTTTATCTATAACTTATATTATTATATTTATGACTTTTGAAAGAAAGGTACTCAGTAATATGACTATGGTTCCCAGTTGATCACATCAGCTCCAACATTTAAATTCTAACTATAGCTCCATTCTCATCTAACAAAGATGGGCTTTTTTTTAAAAAAACCCTGCTCATCTGAATATACCACAAAGACCTGACTTAACAGATAAAATAAACTATGGCAGATAAATTCAACTTTACATATCATGCTAAGCCAACTCACATGATGGCTTAACATTTTGGTCAAGCCTAAAGGTCCTACCCTTGGCTAACCAGTCAATATTTCCTCTACGAAGTTGTTATGACACAGCTTGGATATAGCACGTACGAGTGCAGTGTTCGTTCATTTTCAAAAAGATAAATGCATATATTCAAGCAATTTTAATCCTCCAATCCACTCTCACTATGCCTAACAAATAGGTGATTTGGAAAATCAGACATACCCCCAAACCACGTCCATATTGCATGAGAAGGTTCTACATGCTGATAAGTATTAGTTGACATTTTGATAATCAAAGCAGTACCAAAATAATGCTAACTATTCAGAAAACTGTACTGTTGGCTAATGCATCTTCTTTAAACTGATTAATCATCTCTTGCTTTTCCATTTGTTTGCAGTTAAAGAAAAATTGATTCTCAAATTAACAATGACAGCTTGGATGTTCCTTCTCTGTGGATGCCTCCTAATGCAATGGCATGCACCCCTTGTACCATGTGCCAAGAAAGGCAGAAGGAGGAAGGCATAAACAAAGCTAAGTTCCATTCTCACAATTGCAGCCATCAATATTATGCAGCTAATGGAGATTAGCCTCTGTATTTTCCCTTTCGCAGCTTCATTTTACCTGGTAATTTTTTTAGATGCTATAAATTAAATTTGTTGGAGGGATTCACCACAGCATATGCACTGAAAGAAAGATACATATTTATATAGAGGAGTGTCTTCATATCCATTTCCGTGTAAAACTGCTGCCATTCAAGGTCTTTCAACAAACAAACAACAAATCGTCAACACATAAAATACTGGTATGTAAGGTTATTGTAGTCAAATCTTTTTTCACAAAATATTGTATTGCCTCTTTTCAGTAATCTTATCCCCATCAAAATTTAGCTTTTAAGTTATTGCTGAAAACAGCAACCTTTGATCTCACAATAGGCTTCAATAACTATCCCAATCAAACTGTTTTCTATGTCAAAACAACTGTCAACACTAACATTCTAGAACATGAAGTTCTCTACTGGTTGCATACCGGAGTGGGCTACGTTTCTTGACCTCTTCCAAAAGAGCCACTGAATAGCTCAGTACATCACCCAGTAGAAGTCCCCTAAACCTCCTATTCCAAACCAATCAAGGTTTATCGGCCATCAGCCAAAAAGTTTGCATATTTGAGAATAGTATGATTATAAGACTACAGGAATCAGACTGGAAGAGGAATATAGGAAAAGATGCTGTATAGAATATCTGAAAACAGATTTTAAAAACGACAGATTTACAAGAGTGATATGGAAATTGATACAAAAATGGTTTTCCATATGAAATCACCTGAAATCTTAATAACTAAAGGGGCTATACAAATAATACATCAGAAAAGCAATTGGGAAAGTCTTCTTATTACAAAAGGGCCATGCTAAAAACTACTAAAGCTGTTCCTGAAAGGAGACAAAGAGAAAGTGATCAGAAATCAACTAGTGAGACACTTGGTGGGATTAAAGATTAAGTGTTTTAAAAGTAAGTGAAAGGAATATAAAGCGAATTTATTTGACCAGGATTAAAATATATATGTTGAGGTTTCTTGTAGCTCTTAATAGATTTTTGTTTAACCAGGACTGAATGCTGAAGCTTTAAAATTTGTTTATAAATGATGAAAAAATTATTTTGCTTTATTTCTCGGAGAAAATGAGAATTTGGACTACAAAATAGATTGGATTAAAGTTAAAATATGTTACTACTTCTAGTAACTCTTAATAAATCTTTTGCTGATTAAGACCGAATGATGAGTTTTACAATTTGGTTACTGATTAAGGGATAAAATATGGAAAGATTTCTTTTATTGTTTTATTCTCTGGAAGAGGGAAGAGTCATCTTTTATTTTTTATTTTTGTACCTATTTTCCTTCTTTACTTTTTGTATTTTACTTAATCTTTTATCTTTGTATTTGTAAACTTTATTATAAAAAACTTCTGAAAACTTGTTTTCCGTTTTATACACATCATACTGAAAATGTAGATTTGCAATGGGTGTCAAAAAAGAAAATGAGAATTAAATAAAAATTAGGCAGCGAGTAGATTAAAAACAGGCATTGAATATGAACAAAAAGACTATCCATAAAAGGGAGATCATTTTCTTCAGGAAACTGAAGGTAGGAACCTGAAAATACTCCTAAGCTCTATTTGCAAACTTGGAAGGTATTAAAGAACTAAACAATTTATTAAGATATAGTAGTCATGCAAGAAGGGGATGATTGTAATTGATGGAGGGAAGTTGTCTGTTTTACATTTTGATTTTTTTAAAGAAAATTACTGGTCACTTTTAAAATGTTTTAGTAGTAATAGAACAACTGTGTGGGTTAAATTAAATCTTCTAAAGATATCAGCCAGTAACTCTTAATATTTATTAACTTGTTGAAGGAAAAGTCTTCATCATGGTTCAGTCCAAGCTGGGAATAAACAACATGGCGACTGCTTTAGAAAGAAGGTTACAGTTTATTGAAGAGGAGAGCCAGACAGAAAGATGGCTCTGGAAGAAAAAAGGAGGAAGCACATGTAGGGAGTGAGTTTTTATACCCTCTGGAGCCTTTTGTTTGGAGTTGTTCCTGTGGCATGAACTTTGACCTGAGTCTGAGTGTGCCCTTTGCTATCTGTGGGTTAATCTTATTATGTCCTGTCTTAGAGTTTGGGTGGGGTATGTAGATTTTAGGTGTCTTTGTCTTCTTAATCTTCTAGTTTCAACCTTCCTGAATGGTTTACATCTGCATTTCTACAGAGCTGGTTTCTGCTTGGGGGAGGGAGACTTGGGGCTACTAAGAAAACTGGGCATGCTTTTCTGCCTCTTTAAGATCCTTTGAGGAAATATATTTTTCTGCCCTTTTAATATTTCCTTCTCTGGGGGGGGGGGGCTGACTTCCCACAAACTCTTCAGAAATTAACTCTTCTGAAGATATTAATTATTCCAATCTTAAATAGGTCCAGAGGGATTTTATCACATTCCCCCATTGTGTGTGTGTGTGTGTGTGTGTGTGTGTGTGTGTGTGTGTGTGTGTGTGTGTGTGTGTGTGTAAATTGTAGCAAAAACAGAGATGTCCCTAAGCATGATTCCTGAAACATTTCAGAAGGCAGTTATAAGAGTTAGAGCTGTGGACTTTGTACACAAGACTTTTGTTTAATGCCAAACAGAAGCAGATGTTAAAAGGCTTGAACAAACAACTCTTTTAAAGTGTGTACTCAATGATACATTCTCCTAGATCCCAAAGATACCACTTGTTTTTAATACTTCCTGCTCATATGACAGACTAACAAAAAGCACTGAATGCTGACTTAGACTTATTGTTACAACATACAGTAATATAGATAAAGCATTGTGACTGAACCTTATGACCAAGGACTACAATTATCACTCATAATCACACCTCTCTGTTCTCCTTCATTACTATTCCTTTGAGAGCTTTCTGTTTTGTTGAAAACGTAGGGAGAATTGCATTTATTTTTGCCATTACCACTCCTCTGGGCCCGCCTATTCAAATCCTTTCCAAAATTTTGTTGTAAATTTCAGTCTTCTTTAGAGGAGTAACTACTTCAATTTAGTTGCTCTTGCTTTCAAATTCATCCAAATCAGGCTGCTTTAATTTGGGATTCACAAAATCTGAGGATACCGCTACTTATCAAGTTCTTCTATCTTTGTTAAGATCCTTCACTAAAATGATACATACAAAACCCCATTCTTTACAATGCCACATGTTGGCCCTTCTATCACTATGACAGCATATCTATATCTTCTTATATAAATAAAAATGTAAATGTTCGTTTGTTCAAAATCTTAAATCTCCGAAAGTTCTTCACCGATTGCTTTGAAATTTTAACACAACGCTGCATTCGAATACGCGCGTGTTTTTATATACCTACTATTATATAGATGTCACACCTGTGACAGGTAAAAACATGCTTTTCTTGAAAAACAGCGCCATCTGTTGGACGTAAAAGCAACACACTTCTTTTCCATTTAACCAGACTGAGCCACAGCAATGCGTGGCCGGGTACAGCTAATAGCATATAAATTCTTCTATCATTTTGGCCTGTCTACCCATGTTTACATAAAAGGAAAAGCTAAAAGGAAAGTAGTCCTCAACTTATAACCATTTAAGAACAGTTCAAAGTTGCAACTGTCACACCACCCGTGCAGTTACATGATTGTAATTTGGGAACTTGGCAACCAGCTTGCATTTATGATGGTTGCAACCACCTGTAGTCACATGATCACAATTTTTGACCTTCCCAGATGGCCTCTGACAAGCAAAATCAATGGGGGAACTTGGTTTTCATTAACAACTGCGTGATTCACCTAACAACCACAGGAAAAATGGCTATAAATCAAGTCCAGACACGTGAACATTCACTTTAGTGATCAAATTTCTACTCCCAACTGCAGTCATAAGAATTCTCTGTATTACATTGAGGTTTAATGTAAATCAGGTAGTTTCTGACAAGTATGTTCAATGAGAAGCATCTCAAAAGCAAACTTTATTGAGGACTGAACTGCATCCCAAAATTAACACCACAATAGAAATGCAGTACTGCCAAGGATTTAATTGAGAATGAATTCCAAAAATGTTACTCCAAATAAATATGCATAGTGCTAAGTAAGAATTCAAATGCCAAGCTACTGCACCAAGTATATCATTTCCTCAGCCTATCTTTTATCTATTCCCAATTTGGTAAGATATCCATTTAAAAAAACTAAATAGTTTTGCATTTAAAGTATGAAATACTATCAATATCTTCCTATTCCTTTAGAAATAACACTGATACACTAATAATACTAACAAAACAATTTTTAAAGGGGACAGCCCTATCCCCTACATATCGAACCTTTTATCGTAACTTTGAAAATAAATTAACCAGCCTCTTTTTGTAGCCTTCTCCCAATCAAGACAATATAATATGAAATGTTCTCCTTTTTTTGACAGTAATTTCAGGTTTAGGAGACCATGCTGCCACAAAGTAGATTTGGGCTAATTTATTATGGAAATAAAACTGATTTGTCGTTTATTATTCTCAGTCAAAACTACCCAGTGAAAATGTCATCAAGGAAATTATAATACATATTCAGAAATGCTTATTGGACTTCAGATACTTCGTATTTAATTCAACTAGTTATGTAATGTAGAACTGGCAGCTCTTTAAAACATATAAAACTAGCAGATCTTATTTTTTTCTGATATTTAAAAAATATTGTGGGAAGTCAGCCCCCAGAGAAGGAAATATTAAAAGGGCAGAAAAATATATTTCCTCAAAGGATCTTAAAGAGGCAGAAAAGCATGCCCAGGTTTTCTTAATAGCCCCAAGTCTCCCTCCCCCAAGCAGAATCCAACTCTATAGAAATGCAGATGTAAACCATCCAGGAAGGTTGGAAGCCCCCAGCTAGAAGCTTAGGAAGACAAAGACTCCTAAAATCTACATACTTCATCCAAACTCTAAGACAGGACATAATAGGATTAACACAGAGATACCAAAGGGCACACTCAGACTCAGGTCAAAGTTCATGCCACAGGAACAACTCCACAAACAAAAGGCTCCAGAGGGTATAAAAAACCACTCCCTACATGAGCTGGCCCTCTTTTCTGCCAGAGCCATCTTTCTGTCTGGCTCTCCTCTTCAATAAACTGCAACCTTCTTTCTAAAGCAGTCACCATGTTTATTCCCAGCTTGGACTGAACCACGATGAAGACTTTTCTTTCAACAATATAAAATAAAAATACATTGAATACTCTCTATTCCCATCATTCATTTACACACTGACAGGTACTGTTTCTCTTCTCATATCTGACTATGCATTGACTTGATCTAAAAATGATCTACAGGTAGTCTTGGGGTTACGATCATGATTGGGACCAGAATTTGCATGGCCATGCAAGGCAATTCTTAAGTGAGTTGTGCCTGATTTTATCTTTTTTGCCATGGATGTTAAGTGAATCACTGCAGTGGTTAAGTGAGTCCCATGGTCTTCAAGCAAATCCAGCTTCCATGATTCTGCTTTTTGAAGCCAGCTGAGAAAGTCACAAATGGTGATCACATGACCCTAGGATACTGCAACCATCATAAATATATGCTGGTTGCCAAACGCCCAAATTTTGATCACATGACTGTGGGAATGCAGTGACAATCATAAGTGTGAGTCCTCACACATCGGCCACTTTTTTCAGTGCCAATGCAACTTCAATCAATTGCTAAATGGGTTATAAAATGGTTGAGTACTTAATACAATTAAACCAAACCTAGTGAGCCAAATTGTGGCTTTAGACAATATGTGGACTCAATAATTTTTAGAGGTGTTGCCAGGAAATAAATTTTGCTGCTAATTTTAAATAGTGGGATGCTTTTTAGTATTAATTAAAGGTAACACCTTTTTATATATATATACCTTCCACTCTGTTCTGACTCTTAGCAACTGCCAGGAACAGTCCTTCCAGTTTTCCTAGCAATGTTTTCGGAAGGTGTTTGTCCTTACCTTCTTCCTAGGACTGAGAGAAAGTGACTGGTCCAAGATCACCCAGCTGAATTTGTGCCTAAGGCAGGATTGGAATTTACAGTCCTCAAATCACTAACCTACCACTGTAACCACAACACCAAACTAGCTCTAAAATCTCACTATGGACAATACAGTGCCAATGTATTAAGAATTAATCTTCAATTGCTTGATAAGGCTGAGATTCTACTACAGAAAATAGAGAAAACATTAAAGATTATAGTTTGAATATTCCTATGAAGCAGATAATGAAATAAGATGACGAAAATGTTAATTTGGAAATATTGGTTAAAGTAGCAGTTTCTGACTTTCTTAAGGCCTATAAAAACCAGACATTTTGATTTCTTGTTATGGTTTCCATTAATGTACAAATCATAATGCGAAAACCAAATTGCTTCCTGGTACTACTGTAAAATAAATAGAAAGTTGTAAACATTTAACATGTTCTAACTTGCCTTGACATCTATAAATCACAAGAGTAAGTTAAAAAGAGTTAACACTATGAATTAACAGATGAGTGAATTTTTTTCTAGTAAAATGAAGGGCATCTGTAAACACCAAGACTCTCATCTTTTTTTTTCCTGTAAACCTTCTGCCTGGATGCTACCTATTTAATAACATGAGCTACACTGGTGGTCTTAAGCAGTAACAACATTTACTGTAACTGCTGGAGATGTAATAAGTGAATACTTGGGAGCATATCTTTTCAGTAGACACTCCCAAGTATGAAATCTTTTCCTCAGAGAGGCCATCTGCCATCTATTGCTTTTAGCTATTATCTTAATGTGCTGCCTTGGAAGCAGTTGCATATGGTAGGAAACATCTTAATACTATAAATCAATTCACAAACACATTGCATTTCCCTTTAATTGAAATTTCTAAGCTCAGGAATATGCCACTAAAGACCAACTGCACAGAATTGAACCAGAAAAGCAGTGTTACCTTAATATCCTGTTTAGAGACTCCTCAGATAATAAACACATAAGAAATAAAATTTGAACTTGAGACCTAATCAAACCAGTGTTCTTATTTTCTCATTTCTTATTTTCCTTATTTTCCTCCTGAAAATATTACGTATTGAATCCACTTTGATTACGGAGACTTTTGATTAAGTGGAGACTTCTATTAATGACAGTCAGAGAAAATGGGTTTTGCCAAATCCTCGTTAATTTTGTACTCACCATTCACTTGCTCCAGATCTGAAGCATCTCTCAGAATATGGGAGGTAATATGAGGATGCTTTTATTCCAGTGTAAGCTGATTCTGCTCCTTTCATAAGGCTTAGTTTCCAGATCCTAACCATCCTGGTCATCTTCCTATAAACATTCTCTATTTTGACAATATTCTTTAAATATGATGTCCATAACTGGACTAATTATGCCAAACCCAACCGGATTACTAAAAAGCAGAGGGGAATAATACTCCATGTGATTTTGATACTATGTTTCTGTCAACATAAGGTAGAATTGCATTAACATTTGTAATTCTGAATATATTAGGCACCTTCCTTTTTGAGTTATGCCTCCAAATGAAACATTGCATCTATTAACAAATAAAAGTAATGTCTGCATCAATGACAAAAAGATTATTAAGAACAAAGTCATGACCAAGAAAATATGGACAGAAAGTTGAGCCTGGACTTATGGAAGTACTTAGGCAAGTCATTCATTTCGGCAGCTTTATTTCCCCATGAGTAAAAAACGAACATCAGTAGTCATGTCTATTATGACAAATGACCAAGACTTGAAATAATTACAAGAAGATTCTTCCCGCGGATAGGAATATGCCTATAAAATTTAATATCACCTATTGAAATGATAGAATTAAAAAGTCTCATGGATACAATGCTTGCTTGTACAATCATTCCAACTATATCTTTCTCACACCTATTGTATGAACTAGCTTGCCTACCCACGTGCCTTGCAACACAAGGACTCATCTTTTGTAATCACATATCGCTGATGCAAAGGATGGCAAAATAATTATCCAAAAGTGGGGGGAGGGGAGATTTATTTTTGACACTTTTGAGGGCAAATAGCCGACGATCTGAAGGTCTCCCTGATTCACCCATCCTGAGCGTTGCAAAGGCCTGCTCAATTTAAATTTGGACAGCTATTTCTTTTACACGAATCTCTCTCAAATTACCATGCGGTAACCCTAAAATGCAGAACCGTAACAACCTCAAGACACGAAGGAAGGAACACTTGGGAAGAAACCAAAGACCGATCTATAGGAAAATAAGCCCAGCTTCTATATAAATCCATACAGATGTGCCAATAAAGAATATTTGTAACTCGGGGTTGAAATGAGGGGTTCTTAAATGTTTTTAATAAATAAATAACAATAAAATCTGCCGAAAAGGGAGCTTCATCCAAGGGAGTTCAGACTAGCTGTTTCAGATTATCTCAATTCCACTGGAAATTAAAAGCCGGGCGCTTCAGCCCAGTCCAGGCCAAAGGCGCTCCGGGAATTCAATATCCCGCGGAAGAAGGAGAGGCGATCCATTACCCAGGGCTGCGGCTACAGGGCCCACATACTTACCGGCTCCGGGGCAGGCGCTGGCTTAACCCCTCCGGCCCAACCCGATCCGCCTACTGTTACCATAGAGACACTTCCGGCTAAGGCGGGACTAGAATGTCTCCAATGGCTGTTCCTAGCGTTCGGCCTCTTTGCCTAAAGGCAATTCCAACCTCGGACGGAATTCTTGGTCAATAATTCCTCGCGTAAAAGAGAAGACGGGAACTGTTCCGCTCCTGACTACAACTACCATCGTACACCGCGCGCGCCTTGCATCAGTTTCTGCTAAGCGCGCCCTGGAGGCCAAGGGAAGACTTGTTTGGGTGGCTGAGCCCTCTCCTCTCACATCCGTACTACATTTCCCGGCATGCCGCCGGAATACGGTATCCCAAATTTCACCGGGTAGGGATCAGGTTTCTTGACACGGAGAGGTCCTTGATGCCATGACGCCATCGCAGCTAGGGACGGAAGTGGGTGGGGCAAAAGGCGCAAAGGTTTCCTTGTTTTACACAGCGAGCTGGGTGAGGATGATTGGCTACGGTGGCTTTGTTTTTCCCCCTGATTTCGTTTCCCTCTGCCGCTTGTCCAGATTCCTCCTTCTTCCCCTGCCTCTTCTGGGTGTTGCAGCTCTCTCCCCTCTCGCTGTTTCTCGGCTGCATCTTTTGCATCTCACCCGAGCCCCGCTGGGTCATAATAGCTCTCCGTCCTTGCCGTGCATTTCCCCCGCTGTCGGAGCCCCTGGGTTGTAAGTCTCTTCTTCCCACCAGGTACCGTCCTTCCTCCCCCGCCACTCCCGGGATCGACCCCGTTGACAGCTTCATGGAGTTCCCAGATTTAGGAGCCCACTGCACGGAGCCCTCCTGCAAGCGCCTGGGTGAGGATTTTGCCTTCAGCTGTAGGGGGAAAGGTGCCTCCCCGCCCACCCCAGCTCGTTCTCTTGGCTGGAGTTTGGGAAGGGCAGAAAGGGAGGCAGTGGGTCGAGGGGAGAATCGGGACTTTTTCCAGCCATGCGTGATAGGACGGGGAAACTGGCAAGCAGGGGATCTTCCACTCTTTCCCCAGCGCTGGGAACAGCGTAGCTTACAATCGAGATTGTAGCGTGCATCGTGGAACTGGCTTTTCTAGAACTCTGGCAACCAGGGGAATTTGCATGGGTTGCATTTTATTTTTTAACAACTGTATGAGAAGTGGTATCTTTGCGGTATACTTTCTGAGATGCAGAAGAAGGACTAGGGGTGACATCATAGCAGTGTTCCAGTGTTTGAGGGATTGCCACAAAGAAGAGGGTGTCAACTTATTTTCCAAACTACCAGAAGGCAAGGCAAGAAATAATGGTTGGTAACTAATCAAGGAGAGAAGTAACATGAAATTAAAAAGAAAAAATGGTAGCGGGGGAGAGAAATGAGCTGAACCGGTGGCAGCACCGCACAAGCCTGAGCGAGAGATGGCTGGAGCTGCAGGGCTCAGCGGAAGCGCCAGGATCAGTGCCGCTTTCCAGCTGTTTGGCGCTTCTTCGGGGCTGTCAGGGCTCAGTGGAAGCGCCAGGATCAGCGCCAGGCTCCAGCTGGAGCGTGGTGCTGATCCTGGCACTTCTGCTGAGCCCAGAAGAAGCGTTGATCAGCTGGAATGTTGCAGCATCTCCACGGTCTTGTGATTTACATTCAGATGCTTGGCAACTGATTCATATTTATGACGGTCACAGTGCCCCAGGGTCATGTGAAGTGACCAAACCTACTGCAACCACCCAGCAGACGGGGGGAATAAAAACCAAACACCCCTCACCCCTGCTGCCAATCCTCAACAGAAATGCTCACAACAATGAAAACCTCGGACAGGAGGAAGAGCGCCGCCGGGCAGGCAGGCAGGTGTCTTGTTCAGCTGTGGCTTGGGGGGCACTTTTTTCAGTGCCACTGTAACTTCGAACAGTCACTAAGCGAACTGTTGTAAGTCGAGGACTACCTGTACTTTATCACTTTTTTCCTTTTTTTTTTTTTTTGGTCATCAAGTTTTTGACACCTTGCTAGGCGACTGGTGGTACTCAGATGTTGCCATATCCTAAAAATGGTACAATGGGCGAAAAGGTTGAAAAGCCCTGACCTAGAAGACCTCCAAGGTCCCTTCCAGCTCTATTCTGATCTTAAGAGAGGATTGGGAATGGGCTTTTTTGGGGAGTGGATGGCCTGCTGAACTCATTGTTTTGATAATACGTTGCAGGTTGAAAATCATGTCAATACAATTGCTATAAGTACTTTATAGCTTCAGTTATATGTTTTCTAATGGCTTTGCGTGGGGGTATATATTACAACAGCTGCCACATTAATGATGTCCGAGTGATGGCACTTAAAATTATTTCCTAAACAAAGAGATAAGCAGGGCCTTCTCTATGGAGATGCACTCTTGGCAATTCCTTAGCTAAAAGCTTTGAGTCCCCAGCTGCTTTGATGTTTAATGTGAAGATAAAAGCTTTATTCCCAGAAGAAATCAGACCAGCAGCTTTTGTTTTCTGCTTTAATTAGATACATTTCATTCCCAACAATGAAATAAGGCTGGCCATCTTAGAAGAGCACTCCACATTAAGAATGTAACATAGACATTAATTAGAGTTTAGAAATTGTTGCATTCTTCAAATTGGAGAGATTCCATACAGAGTGCTGGCATACATCTTATGCCTAACTCTAACATAGAATGTTAGAACATTCAGTAAACTGCTGGTAAGAGGTTGTGTACAAAGATCTGGATCTTTAGGATTCTGCTTGATATGAGATATAAACTCCTTGGAGTGAAATCCTGGGTTATTTACTAGGAAATAAGTTCATAATGTAATTGAAAATTGTAAATGTGGAGGACTCTTCCCCCACCCTTCATATCTGAAGGAAAATTTCCTCTCAATTTATACAATTCAAAAAATATTGCTTCCCGAGATATTTCAAGGGGATTATACTTGACTGTCACAATTTTTTTTACTGTAGGTTTAGGGATTGTTACATGATGTGTCTATGTTTCCCAACAAACCAGGTTACTTGCCATTCTATTCTGTTTAATCCAGTTCTGTGTTAAGACATGGCAGTATGAACAAATGTGAATAAATCATTAGTTTTTGCTTATGTTACAGCTCAACAGTTGTAGATAGCAGAAAGATAGTTTGGAGTATTTGATGAGATTATTTTTTAGATGAGAAAGTTAGGAAGCAAAATCTTGAGAGTGGGTTTTTTTTCCAGTTTTTCTGATATTTTTACCCAAGACATTGCATCTTAATCTATTTGCAGAATTAGTTGCCATGGTATCTTATTTGCATTCACATTTTTTCATCTGCTTAAAAGGCATGTACCTTTTAAAATAAAGTCTGACAATACTACTACCATGGCATTCAGTAAAATGCCTAGAATGTCATTGGAAAACTTTTACAGTGGTACCTTGGTACTCAACTGCTTTGAAACTCATCAGATTTGGTACTTGACTAATTTTGACATGAAAATTTTGTCCTAACACTCATCATTTGTTTGATACTCAATGCACAAGCTAGAACTGGCACTCATCATTTGTTTGATACTCAGTGCACAAGCTAGAACTTCTCAGTGTCAGCTGCCTTGTGACTCATTATATTATCATTATGGGGAAAAAAATGTTTGGTACTCATAGTTTTTGGTACGCATCGCACCTCCCAGAACCAATTAATGATGAGCATTGAGGTACACTGTACAGCTTTTCATGGCTTGCTGTTTCTTGCCCTCAGACTTCCTCCCCTTGAAATGTGATGCATGTGAACAGCTATTCTGCACTGACCATATTGCCTATGCCCATCATAGCTGCACTTCAGCATACAAGAAGGTAAGTAAAACTGGAGGGGACCAAATTATTCCTAATTTCATAGAATACATTGATTCTGTCCTGTACAGGGCACAAAAGAGCAGAAAGCTGTTCTTTCTGCAACCTCAGATGAAACAGCATAAAGAAGGCCGTGCTATTTAGCCAGCTTAACTGATTTTTTGACTTGTAATTTCATTATAGTCATAGAATGTGACGGTACCAAATAGATAATGTATCTTAATTTTAGCAAAGCATCCCATCACATTATGATTAACAAACTAGTTAAATATAAATTGGATGGCCTGACAAAAAAGTATGCTCGCGAACATTTCCTCACTGTGAGAATATTGAACGCAGTGTTGCAAAGTCGAATCATGTATTCTGAATGTTTTGAATCAATTATTTGAATGAAGAGATGAGACGGGATGCTTATAGAAGTCAAATGCACAGCTGTAGGGTGGGTACCTTGGTTAACCATAGTCCTTATGAAAAAGGTCTTGGAATAATAGGTGACTACAAAGTGAATAAACCAACGTTCTAGTGTGAAGGCTAAAAAGCGAAATAAAATTTTAGACTGGGTAAGCAGTAATATAGTTTCAGAAACAAGGAAATAAAAAATTCTACAAAATTCTGCATTAATCAGACATAACCAGCAAATATGTTATCCAATTCTAGACACCACATTTTAAGAATAATGCAGAGAAGGAATGCTATGTCCTACAGAAAGTTGTCCTGTCTTTTATGATACCAGATTCTAAGATACAAAATAATAAGTAATATTAAAGCAGATTATAATTGAATCGAGGGGGGAAGGAAACCTATAAGAACAGTTGAAAAGAAGTGGTAAGTTCCTTTTGCTGGAAGAAAACAGAAGCTAGGTCAGTGGTTCTCAACCTTTTTAATGCCGCGACCCCAACCGGTCGTAAGTCAAGGACTAAACCGGTCGTAAGTCGAGGACTTTCCCTGCCCGGGAGCGCCGCACATGCGTGGTTCCGCCCCCTGCGCCGGCCGAGGCGTAGCTGGCAAGCGGCAGAGACGGAGCAGGCCGACCACCAGCTGGCCCAGCCCAATGGAGGTAAGGCACCCGCTGGAAAAGGGGAAAAAAATGGCGGACAGCCTTGCTTGGCGACCCCCGTGAAATGGTTGATCGACCCCAAATGGGGTCCCGACCCACAGGTTGAGAACCACTGAGCTAGGTAGTCATTTGCAGAGGATGCTTTAATTTCAATTCCTGTACTGAACAATGATACTAAAATGAGCTAAAATACCTAAAATTGCTCTTTCAGCTCCATGATTCTAAACCATCAATTTTGTGAAATGGGCTGTCCACATAAGGAAACTTAAAATAAGAAAATAACCGGCCACTGTTGCAAGACCTTTTCATCTGTGTGTCAGTTCTTTATATTGTGGTACATTTCAGATTACGTTTGGCAATCTGAAAAATGCCATGGATCTTTTAATCCTTGTATCTCTCTAGAAATTGTTTTATAAAACACGATCATGCAAAAATGGTTTGTTAACAATTGTCTTATAACCGGAATGCATTGTTGGTCAATTTTCCAAGAATTGCTCTATTGGGTTAAATTTTTATAGAAAAATGTTAATGCAATTTCATTCCCTTTAATAACAAACAAGAATGGGAGTCCTAACATCATTGCAGGCAAACCAGACCGACTAGAAATAAGAGTTATTTGAGGAATCCTAAGTTTGTAGACATACAGTACCAGATAAATGCTAAAAACTGAAAGACAGACAAATCTTTTGAAAACTGAGTTTGTCCAATAGCTACTACATGCTAAATATCATAGAAAAGATGAACTTAAAAACAGAGAAGGAAACAAAGATTATCCTGTTTGGAAGGAATAGTTGGCTAGAACTACGAACAGGCATAGCTAGATGGTGGTTATATGCTGCAGAATTGTGGTTGAGAGGAAGTAGATGCTGACTTATTATAGTGTGATGTTGATTATTTTGCTGGTCATCACTCAAAATCTAGTATAATTCAAGCTATATATGGAATAAAATAAATACATCTGCTTTGTTTCTGAATGTGACCAGATAACATTTTTATTATTACAGCTTTCCTAATCAAACAAAGAGCTATGCAAACTTGAAGGTCATGGGAGTGGTACTCTGAAATACCCACAAGCCACCATTGTCTGCTGTATGATGCATGAATCAAAGGAAGTGCTTACATATCACCCAATCTCTATCCTCTTCCTAGGATGTACAGGTTCCTGTTTGTCCACTATGCAGCACACCTATCCCTGTGAAGCGAGGAGAAATGCCTGATATTGTGGTGGGAGCCCACATTGATCAAGACTGCAAATCAGACCCAGCGCAGCGTAAGAGAAAGGTGAGAGGCTAAAGCACTTCCTGTTGTATCTGGTAGCGAGCTATCAGAATTTAATATATATCAGTAACTGACTCACAGGCCAGTAGGAATATCCTAATGTTGAATCAGCACAGTTTGGTAACCATATTCCTGGAGGCGTTGATATGCTTCTCTCAAGCTAGATAGTAGTCCAGAAGTTAAATTTTGCCTGTACAAAACTCCCATCCGAATGTGTGAGTTCCATTAATGTAGATAATGCAAGATCAACCAAATTCTCTAAAGCAGTGATGGCGAACCTTTTAGAGACCCAGTGCCCAAACTGCAACCCAAAACCCAGTTATTTATCAACGGGTGCCGGGTGGGCGTGGCCTCAGTGGTCATGGCAGACTGGGTGGGTGGGGCCAGGGTGGCGGGGGCCAGTCCCTCATCATCTCCGGGGCATGGCACACGTGCCCACAGAGAGGGCTTGAGTGCCGCCTCTGGCACACGTGCCATAGGTTCGCCACCACTGGGTTAGGCTGTTTACAGAGACTCCAGTTTCACTGGAAGGCATTTGAAAGCCTGCAGTAGCAAAGAAAGAAAAGAGGGATATGCCTGCTTAAGATCCAGATCAAACTATACGGTTTGGAGAAATCTTAATTCAGGGGTTATTTCTTCATTGTTTAGAGCAGAGGTAGTCAACCTTGGCTCTTTTATGACTCGTGGACTTCAACTCCCAGAATTCCTGAGCCAGGAATTCTGGGAATTGAAGTCCACGAGTCATAAAAGAGCCAAGGTTGACTACCCCTGGTTTAGAGGTTGGGGGCTTCATAAATAATAAAATAGGCAGACATTGTTGATTCTCTACTTGCAATTTAACTCTGCACTCAACTCTGATTAAGCTCAGCTGTATCCATTTTCCTAGATCTTCACCAACAAGTGTCAGCGTCCTGGCTGCAAACAACGGGAAATGATGAAGGTGCTCTGTGACCAATGTCATGGCAACTTCTGCCTCAAACACCGGCACCCCCTAGACCATGACTGCAGTGGGGCTGGCCGTTCACTCTCCAAAGCAGGGTAAAGGCAAGACTGAGAACTGTACAAGTTATAATTGTATAATGGTGGTACCAACCCATCTGTGTTACTTTCCACCATTTTCTGGCATTTCTAAAAAAAGTAATCTGAGATTGTCTCAAAGATACTTTTTCATGAGGCAACGGGGCTTCCTTGTTTTTTTGTTTTTTTAATCCGTTTCGCTTCTCATCCAAGAAGCTTCTTCAGCTCTGACTGGATGGTGGGGAATGGAAGGATTGAGCCAGTTGTCTCATGAAAAAGCATCTTTGGGACAGCTATGATCTGGAAAACAGAGTATCTCCACAGACATTAAACTGAGATTGCAAGACAAAAGCCTCACATCTACCTAAAATCTCAGTAAAATTCTTTCCTGGGCTAATTATCCCTACAGTTTGAGTTTAGCTTGAAAGTCAAGTTAATCACACAAGAGTGGGACTTAACATGGCTGTCAAAAAGAATCATAAAGTGGATTTTCAGGGAAAGGCAAAGGGATCATGTAAGGCAATGATAGGCTGATGCTGATAACAAGTGTTTCTGGTTCCAGGAATGCTGCTGTAGCCAGGGCTCAAAAATCTGCCAAAGAACCTGTAAGCACTACATCTAGCAGCGCAGCCATGAGATCTCATGTCAGCCAACCAACCTCCAGCAGGTATAGTCACAACGTGAATCTGGATTCTTCCTTGTCTTTTTCAGTGTGTAGTAACAGCTTTCCATGAGTGCTGTTAATGACTTATGATACCTGACACTTCTCTGTCTATGGGATGAGCAGACAGCACGCTATCTTCCAGATATTTTAGAACATATGTAGGACAGTTTGCAATTTATTCTTGTACTACTATTAACATATGTTAACCAAGTATAACTGGCAACCTAGAATGAGCAAGATGGTTGCAGCCAGGTTCATTGTAGATTTTCTGTCAGAACCATGATAACCATGTATCAGAATGTTGATGTTGGTATGCTGTCAGTAGCATATATTGCCTATCTATCAGTCTGTACTGGTAGATTTTAGCTTATGTAACATGTGGGAAAATACCAGAAAGAAGAGTTTGAAAAAGACACAAGTTGTAATTCTCAGTGTCAGCTGGATTACGCAATAGCATTTCGGTGAAAAAGTATTAGGAAGTGTGAGGAAAAATTAGGATTGGCCAGGCTTTGTTGGAAGGTATAAATGGATGGGAACTATAATTCTTGGGAGATACCAGACCGAGTGAGCATTCTGTGTGAGCATCCCAATTCAATTCTTCTGGAACTCAACACTGGTCTGGCCAAATAGACTTTGAGCTGGGGAAGGTATGTTAGGTGCATGACTGTGTGAATAAGTGATGCCTGTAGATCACAAAGGAAAGGGGTTAAAAAAAAAACCTGAATTTCTTTGCTTGGGTATATTAGTCTCTGAAGAAAAATCACCTAGTAACATTGGAAGTGTTTTCTGCCCGTCAGAATGATGTTATTCGTTTAACCGTAATTTCAGTCTGATAACCTGGCTGGTGCTAAAGATGTTATAAAACTGGATCCCAGTTCAGCAATTCACATTTCTCCTCTAGGGGCCAAGAACCTCCTGAGAATATTTGTGTTAGTAATTTTAGGACTTGCCAACTTTATGCATTTGGCAACTGACTTTTTTCTCTTGCATAATACAGATCAAGTGAAACGGTAAGAGCATCTCAGCCACAAAGCCCGACTGTTCCTGTTGCTGCTCTGCAGAACGGTTTGGTAAGTCTAGCCAATATTCTGTATGTAATATATAGGTTATGTGTTACCTGTTGATATATTCCCCTCATCTATTGAATGGCTGCAAAAGAGGGTAATTGTTATCACATCTTAAATAAACATTATCGCATTTAAGTAATGTGATCTAAATAATTAAAGGCACAGTGGAGACCTAGAAAAAAAAAGTAGGCCACCATCGGTTCACATGAGAAACCAACTAATATGGTCTTTGCTTCTTTCCAGATCTTCCTTCAGCCATCCCATTAATTAACCAATATCCCAGCTCAGGTTGAAGGCTCCCCTCAGCCGTGAAAGTTTAATTGGTGACTTTGGGACAGTTACTCTCTCTCATCCTAGCCTACCTCACAGAGTTGGTGGTAAAAATGGGAGGAAGGAGTGATGTGGGATGGATATTTCCTGAATGAAATGCAGGAAAGAAGTGCCTCATGTAGGAGACTCTTTTTCCAACACCTTGTCTTAAGCACTACACTAAGCTGGCTCTTCAAACCTATTGCAGCTGTTTACCACTATTGTTTCAAGGAATGGGGAAATAGGGCTAGAGAGTTGGGAGTAAGTGGAGAGTAGAAAAATCCAGCATTATTTTTTGTCATGTCTCTCAGAGTCTAGCAGCAATCGCTGGTATGGATACTGTAGGAACTCCTCAATCTGGTATTTTGAAAATATTGTCTGATATTTTGATCTGTTTTATTCTCATCATGCCTACAAAATCCACTGTATACATGAAAGCAAAATAGAACAATGGCACCACTCAGGTCCCAGATCCTTGAAATGTGCCCGGCCTTGTAAAAGTGCTGAGGTGTTTTTCATTTCCCTCAGATAGGCCGATTCTGCATTTGTGCTTCATTTCAGAGTGAAGAGGAAGCGTTACAGCGAGCCTTGGAGATGTCTCTGGCGGAAACGGCAGCCATCCAACCAGAGCGCAGCAGGTACTGATAGCCAGCAGAAATCAACAGAGTTATATCATCGTGAGGGGTGCTCTCTGAGCTTGGTTGTTTTATTGCAGGTGTTTCATTACCCAGACTAGTTAACATGATCAGTGCTAGTCTGTACTAGTCTGAATAGCACTGATAATGTTACATAGTTTGGGGTAATGAAAAATCTGCAAGAAAACAACCAAGCTCAAAGAGCACCACAGACCTCCTCATTTCAGCCCTGAGCTACAAATATTCTCTCTTTATTGTACTGCCATGCCAGGCTCCTCACTGAGAAGTTACACTGGGGTAAGACAGAGGGGAAACTTCTAAGACAGCTGTGCTCCAATTGTGCAGCAGTAAATTGTCTCTGATCCAGTGCAGATCTAGTGACATCAAGCCCAGTTCTCTGTGTTTCTTCAACCATGGGGTTGAAGGTGAGCATTCAAAGCACTCTGTGCTACTCAGGCCTTCTGAACAAAGACAGAAACAGATTCTCCATTTAAAGATCACCTGGTGTGTCCCAATCTACCAATAGTGGGATGAGTATTTCAGGAAGGGGAAAGGATTAATTATACAGGCTGTCCCAATTCATTTTGATCCTGTTTCTAACAGCGCCCAAGAGGAGGAGGATCTGGCATTGGCTCGAGCGCTTTCGGCTAGTGAGGAAGAATATCAGCAGCAGCAGCAGCTACGGCAACAAGTAAAGGAGATGAGCAACTTTTGACAATTCAGTGTTTTCGTAGCTTGACCTCATTCATTTTGCAAATATTGTATTGTGTTATATCCCAGCAAGGGAAGTTCTAATCCAGTTATTGGAATTCAAACTGGGACAGCTGGTCTTTCGGCCACCCTGCACAAGTAGTCCTTGCTTAACAACTGATCACTTAGCAACCAATCAAAGTTACAATGGGTTCCCCCCCCAAAGGTACTTACAGTATATCTGGTTTCCAGATTTCCAATAGCAATATACAGACACATACCCAGTATTCACATGAAAAGCCAGTTGCAGTTTTCCACAGTCACCTGACAAGATGTATGACATTTTTTGGCAGAAACCGGCCATTTCAGCTGGTTTCTAGCAAAAAAAAAAACCCCACCCTTAAGAATACATTCACTTAACAATTACAGAGTTTGCTTAACAAACGCTGCACAAATGGTTATAAAATCAAGTCAGTCATGTGGGTGCCTCAACTTATGACTATCATGGCTTATGACAAATTCCAGGCTCCATTACAGCCGTAAGTCCAGGACTATCTGTAGCTCTTTCTGGACAGAACCTTGGAGACTGGAAATTCTACTAGTTCTTGTTAAATGCTTTTCCTTGGCAGATTCAGTAGTGATTAATTAGTAATTGTCCTTACTAGTCTGTGCAATAAACTACTTCCCCCCCACAAGCTTCAGGTGAACACAAGAAGCAGGTACTAAAGTCCCAAATACCAGAACTTTGTTGTTTACTTTTGAGCTATAAAAACTGATTAAATAGGACTAACTGTTTAAAATTTAAAGATATATTCCCAAACAGCTGCAAAAAAAGCAGATTGCATAAATATTTGGAAATCGTATGACCTTTTGATGCATAAGGAAAGTGAAAGCATCTTTAAAAAATTCATTATCAATAGGATGCCTCAAATAAGCTATAGAAGTATCTCCACTGAACCTGTGCTATTCTATTCTGGTAGAGTCTTTACAGATACAAACTTATGAGAGGGGTTTTTAATGAGCTTGCTCCAACAAGACTTCAACAGGGTCTGATCTACAATACACACTCACAATATTAAAAAAAATATATTGAAATGGGTGGCAGCCATTAATGAATGGGACGGCCGCAGGCTTTGCAGATTGACTAGTGATAGCCTAGGCCAGGGGTAGACAACCTTGGCTCTTTTATGACTCGTGGACTTCAACTCCCAGAATTCCTGAGCCACCATGGCTCAGCTTGGAAACCTCTCCCTTTTCCCTCAGCGTGGCTGGCTCAGGAATTCTGGGAGTTGAAGTCCACGAGTCATAAAAGAGCTGAGGTTGCCTACCCATGGCCTAGGAAGATGTGAGAGGTATACATGTGCTATAGAATTTTTTTTCCTTCATTACTGTAGTAAATGTGAAGAAGGGAGGGGGGAAGAATGTTTATCCCTCTCTACTATTCTCTTCCACCTGTATCTTTGTGTCCTAGGCTCGAAGCACAAAACCATCCAACTGCTGCCTATCCTGAGCATCACCAGAATCACTCAACCTGGAAACCATCTGTGGCCAATCTGGGGGCTTCCTTTATGCCTCCTGGTTTACTACTGGGGCACTCTCAGAAGTACTAGCAACGAACCAAAGACTGAATCCCTTCCAGGATCTTGCAGAGTCTCTTTGCCACCCGACTGCTGTCACTGTCACTAGGACTGTGCCTTCTGAGACAGCTGGTGGCATTTCTTCCATTGGACAAGGCAGCAGTAATTATGGGATTATGCTCCCCGATTCCCATCATTTTGTAATCAGCTTCCAACAATGGCTGCAATAGGAATGTTTCAAGGCAGAAGGACTTACTGCCTTCCTTCAGTCTGTTTGGGGCCTCTAGCAGATTTGGACAGTAGGTGGTGCTAAGCGCTTTCATAGGAGGCACTTTTGCTATCTCCCCCTGCTCTGCGGCTTCTTGCAAAATAAGGGGAAGATATCTCCCCATAGCTACTCTTTCGAAGTTTCTATATCAAATAAATGTCTTAGCTCCTAGTTGGGATTCCTAAGATTACAACTAAATCTGACAACTAAATCTTCTGATTCTGAGTGTCTTGAATGTTACTGCCAACCCCCTCACCAGAACCTTTGACACTCGGCACCCTCTGAGAAAAACAGCCAAAGATCATCCTTGGGAAAAATGAGTAAATCGACTTCCAACTTCCAGTATATAACCAGTTGCTTTAGATTGCATGAAACAGAGCTGCCTGGCCTGAGGTGACTCCCATGTTTAGTGAACCTGTGGGTAATTGTTTTCCATCTGATGCATGTTTGGTTGGGACCACCTTCTGCCAGCTGTCCTTTGGCTCCCTCCCTCTCTCTGCAGGTCCCAGACATT
Source organism: Protobothrops mucrosquamatus (assembly GCF_001527695.2). Lineage (NCBI taxonomy): Eukaryota > Metazoa > Chordata > Lepidosauria > Squamata > Viperidae > Protobothrops > Protobothrops mucrosquamatus. The sequence goes on from NW_015389614.1 coordinate 82,266, forward strand.
GTCCAGCATTCTGTGCCTTTGCTGCGTGGCTTACAGGGTCAAAGCAGGGAAGATTATTGGAAACTGGCAGGAACCAATAAATTGACAGACAGAAACAGCTCGTCCTTTGCTTTCATTGGGTTAAATTCTCTGCCTTTGCAATGGGATTTTAGCTTAGTTTTTTTCTTCTTCTGTGTGCTGCTAGTTCTGTTTTGAATGTCCCTCTGCTCTCTGCAGGAATTTGGGATTACAGGAAATTGATTAAATCCATTGGTATTATTTGTTCTATACCAGTGGATACAACAAATGTTCTTTTGGGGCATATATTTTAGGCATGTCAGGGGAATAATTATTTTGATTTGTTCTGAAACTGCCTGTACTGGGAATTGATGAACTGCAATATCTGATAGGGTAGGCCAATTCCTTACCACATAAAATGGAGGGCATTTGTTTCATTTAAGAAACTATTCTAGCCCAGGTACTGGAGTAGAAAGGTGTTTTTTAAATACAGCACATTTTCAGAATTACTTAATGCAAGGCTAATTTAAGTTATCAAATTATCTGATCTGGCTTCCTGATTTGAAATTCATACAGCTCCTTTATAAGCATGAGTACAAATTATGCACTAGAATAAATACAATATTTTAGTTTGCAAGTAAAAGAGGCCTTTGTGCAACTTAAAAACCTATAAAGACTTTTTGTCATGGAATCAGTCCACATTTTGCAATTGCAAAATGGAGCAAGAATCAAATTTCTCCATGTGCGTATATATATACATGCACAGAGAGAGATGTGAAGTTAGATTTCTTACTGAAAGAAGAAAGCTTCAGCTTTGTGTATACTGATTTAGAAAGCTTGTATTGTGCAACATGGAGTTTACTTTTCAATAAATATGCATGGGTATGGACAAGATCTTATTTATGTTCTAGACATTGGGCCACTTTAAACAGAGTTTTAAATTGTACTTTTAAAAATCCATTCAAATGAATCTTTACTTAAAATACTTTTAAATGGCTTGCTTACTTACTTATAATGTAGGCTCCATGTGAATATTTCCTGGTCCACTCAATAAAGTATTCCTATTCCTGTTTCCTGACCAGCTGTTGAATGCAACATGGCTGAGGATGCTTGAATCAAAAATAGACAATGGCTTTGACCTAAAGTAAGTAGGTCTACTAACATGCTCTATTCCAACTGAGTACAGCCCAGCAGTCATGTAAGCCAAAGAAAAAATATTCAAATGTGTGTATCTAGGTTGCTTGGTAGGCAGGTTAAAGAGCTGGTGGGCTGCATTTAGCTTCTGAGTCCAAAATTTCAACCATGTGTGCCTGCCCTGGTACTTGAAAACTTTATACAGTCTTTTTATTTGTGCCTATAGTATGCTTGGTAATTAAAAGTGTGCATATCTATCTGTCTAATGAACTGAGCCATATTTGGTGGGTTTATTTAAATGGCAAATGTCCAAAGAAGAAATTTAGATCTTCATTGTTAACAATGCAGCATTCCCTGATACAGTTCTGTGCAAAAACCATGCACTCTTGGTTGATGTAGCCTGTAAGATGTACACCTTTCTTGTTTTCTAGCAGTGCCTTTTAAAGACAGACCATGTGGGTTTGCAAATTCTGCTGAATTGCAACTTCTAACACTCTTCAGCATTTGCCATGCTAGCATAGGCTGCTAGTAGTTGTGTTCAACATCTGAAAAACCACAGACTCCCCATCACTGCTCTTTATTCACTGTTTTCAATAAAACAAACTGCTATTTAGTTTTGCCATCCCGCAGGCTACATTTTAAGCCTTTTGTTCTTTCATGTTTTTATTAGTAATGACAGAAACCACATTTTGAATGTCAGGCTCATACTAAATTGGATCTTTCAGATATGGAATAGGAACTAATTCTGCACTTATCTGTTAGTGTGTTACACAATTTGATTGTATTACCACTTTGGGTTCTTGTTCTTTTTTTTGCTCACCATTAGTGTTAAAATCTCATGTCAAAAAAGCTTGTGCCTGCCATGGAGATAATTCAGTTAGCGCAATATTCTTCTTGTGATTACAGCAATTAATTTTCAGAGGTAATTGTCAATTCCTAACTCTAGCACATTTAGGAGGAAGAGCACAAGACAGCCAAAATAAAC